>NC_059226.1:36592172-36637172 GCF_020615455.1 Coregonus clupeaformis | reverse complement strand
TACAACGTCTGATTGATGTCCGCAGCTCAGGGTTTCTGTGTGTGTGTGTGTGTGTGTGTGTCAATCCAGCAGTCCATCAATTCTCTCTGTTTCCCATCTTCTATAAAAACCCTGAGCCAGAGATGCAAGCACACACACACACTCACACACATGCGGATCAGTGTTGTCAGTGATGGACTGAAGGTGTGATCTCATTGGGTTAGAACTATAGTGATATTTATTATCCCCCCCGAGCCCCCCTGGAGATAACGCACCCCCCCCCCACACACACACCATCTATGTCAGACTCTCTGCAGTAGGTTGATGGTTTTGCCCTAACCCTCAGGCAGTATCAGATGATATTTCTCTCTCTGCCTTGGAGAGTTTCAAACCTTGCCAGACGAGTACAGGAGAAAAGTTCCCCTTATAGGGTGAATCTCAATGATATTTCCTTGATTCCTCGCATCGTATGCCTTTTTCTCAAAACTCATTGGAGAAAAATATAAGAGAGGACCAAGCAAAACAAAATGATTTCTGTGAAAGTTCCCAGAACATTTGTTAGATCGCGGCAAATGTTCTCATAACACAAAAACTGTCCAGTCGTGCTGATGATTATAGAATGTTTGTATAAAACATTCACCTGATGTTGCAAGAACGTTTCTAGAACACATTTAATCTGTTCTTTTAAGGTTTCCAGAATGTTTCATTAGGTTGTGGGAACAGTCTGTTGGGAACATTGTGGGGACATCCAAAAATATATTTTCTCTAAACACTAAAACTGTCCAGTTGTGCTGACATTCAGATAATGTTTGTATCAGGGTACTAAAAACATTCATTTTATGTTGCAAGAATGTCAAACTGTAATGCCATAATGCTCCTTTAAGTATGTATGGTCTTAAAGAGACAATCTGGGATTCAAACATCAACAAAGCGACCACCCCACCGGCCACTATTTTGGGGAAACAGCTGAGCAATGGGGGCAGGAGAATCCCAATTGCCCCTTTAACTGTCAAACCTGTGTATTTCTGTCGAGCCAATCAGTACATTTTTTAATTACAACCACCTGTCTGGACCTTGTCATGACTGATGGATCACCCCAGACACTCAAGACAAACCATTTGTCTTTCCACACACACACACACACACAGTGCCCTCTGTAATTTTTGGGACAGTGACAATTTAGTTTTTGTTTTGTCTCTGTACTCCAGCACTTTGGATTTGAAATGATACAAAGACTATGAGGTTAAAGTGCAGTCTGTCAGCTTTAACTTGAGGTTATTTTTCCATCCATATCAGGTGAACCTTTTAGAAAGTACAGCACGTTTTGTACATAGTCCCTCCATTTTAGGGGACCACAAATATTGGGACAAATTCACTTACAGTATGTGTATTAAAGTAGTCAAAAGTTTAGTATTTGGTTCCATATTCCTAGCACGCAATGATTACATCAAGCTTGTGACACTACAAACTTGTTGGATGCATTTGCTGTTTGTTTTGGTTGTGTTTCAGATGATTTTGTGCCCAATAGAAATTAATGGTAAATAATGTATTGTGTCATTTTGGAATCACTTATATTGTAAATAAGGATATAATATGTTTTTAAACACTTCTACATGAATGTGGATGCTACCATGGTTACGGATAGTCCTGAATGAAGCGTGAATAATGATGAGTGAGAAAGTTACAGACGCAGAAATATCATACCCCCAAGACATGCTAACCTCTCACCATTACAATAACAGGGGAGGTTAGCGTCTGTAACTTTCTCATATCCTTACTATTTTTTACATTGTCCAATAATAGTGAAGACATCAAAACTATGAAATAACACATATGGAATCATGTAGTAACAAAAAAAGTGTTAAACAAATAGCCACCCTTTGCCTTGATGACAGCTTTGCACACTCTTGGCATTCTCTCAACCAGCTTCACCTGGAATGCTTTTCCAACCGTCTTGAAGGAGTTCCCACATATGCTGAGCACTTGTTGGCTGCTTTTCCTTCACTCTGCGGTCCGACTCATGTTAGCGAAAGAAGCTAACACCTGCGAAATCATGATTTGTCCAACTAACCAGTGACGAAAAACCCAAACATACAGTGAGGGAAAAAAGTATTTGATCCCCTGCTGATTTCATACGTTTGCCCACTGACAAAGAAATGATCAGTCTATAATTGTAATGGTAGGTTTATTTGAACAGTGAGAGACAGAATAACAACAAAAAAATCCAGAAAAACGCATGTCAAAAATGTCATAAATTCATTTGCATTTTAATGAGGGAAATAAGTATTTGACCCCCTCTCAATCAGAAAGATTTCTGGCTCCCAGGTGTCTTTTATACAGGTAACGAGCTGAGATTAGGAGCACACTCATAAAAGTGCTCCTAATCTCAGTTTGTTACCTGTATAAAATACACCTGTCCACAGAAGCAATCAATCAATCAGATTCCAAACTCTCCACCATGTCCAAGACCAAAGAGCTCTCCAAGGATGTCAGGGACAAGATTGTAGACCTACACAAGGCTGGAATGGGCTACAAGACCATAGCCAAGCAGCTTGGTGAGAAGGTGACAACAGTTGGTGCGATTATTTGCAAATGGAAGAAACACAAAATAACTGTCAATCTCCCTCGGCCTGGGGCTCCATGCAAGATCTCACCTTGTGGAGTTGCAATGTTCATGAGAACAGTGAGGAATCAGCCCAGAACTACACGGGAGGATCTTGTCAATGATCTCAAGGCAGCTGGGACTATAGTCACCAAGAAAACAATTGGTAACACATTACGCCGTGAAGGACTGAAATCCTGCAGCGCCCGCAAGGTCCCCCTGCTCAAGAAAGCACATATACAGGCCCGTCTGAAGTTTGCCAATGAAGAACTGGGTGAAAGTGTTGTGGTCAGATGAGACCAAAATTGAGCTCTTTGGCATCAACTCAACTCGCCGTGTTTGGAGGAGGAGAAATGCTGCCTATGACCCCAAGAACACCATCCCCACTGTCAAACATGGAGGTGGAAACCTTATGCTTTGGGAGTGTTTTTCTGCTAAGGGGACAGGACAACTTCACCGCATCAAAGGGACGATGGACGGGGCCATGTACCGTCAAATCTTGGGTGAGAACCTCCTTCCCTCAGCCAGGGCATTGAAAATGGGTTGTGGATGGGTATTCCAGCATGACAATGACCCAAAACACACGGCCAAGGCAACAAAGGAGTGGCCCAAGAAGAAGCACATTAAGGTCCTGGAGTGGCCTAGCCAGTCTCCAGACCTTAATCCCATAGAATATCTGTGGAGGGAGCTGAAGATTCGAATTGCCAAACGTCAGCCTCGAAACCTTAATGACTTGGAGAAGATCTGCAAAGAGGAGTGGGACAAAATCCCTCCTGAGATGTGTGCAAACCTGGTGGCCAACTACAAGAAACGTCTGACCTCTGTGATTGCCAACAACGGTTTTGCCACCAAGTCATGTTTTGCAGAGGGGTCAAATACTTATTTCCCTCATTAAAATGCAAATCAATTTATAACATTTTTGACATGCGTTTTTCTGGATTTTTTTGTTGTTATTCTGTCTCTCACTGTTCAAATAAACCTACCATTAAAATTATAGACTGATCATGTCTTTGTCAGTTGGCAAACGTACAAAATCAGCAGGGGATCAAATACTTTTTTCCCTCACTGTAGGAACTACTGCTGAGCGTTATCCCACGCATCCCATTCCTTCCCTAAAGATTCTACGGTGCAGTGCCAGTTATGTTTGCGTAGATCTGTCCACGAGAGATTATGGATTGACCATCCTTATCGATGTTTTGAGGCTATACAGTGTTTTTTTACAATTACATTATTTATAAATAAAGGAGTGAGGAGAGGAGAGGAGAGGAGAGGAGAGGAGAGGAGAGGAGAGGAGAGGAGAGGAGAGGAGAGGAGAGGAGAGGAGAGGAGAGGAGAGGAGAGGAGAGGAGGGGAGGAGTCAACAGCTGCACATAGAGGATTAACCCAAGACACAGCCAAGCTGGCAGAAACTACATCAAAATCTCTCTTTCTCGCTCTCTCTCTCTCTCTCTCTCTCTCTCTCGCTCTCTCTCTCTCTCTCTCTCTCTCTCTCTCTCTCTCTCTCTCTCTCTCTCTCTCTCTCTCGCTCCCTCCCTCTCTCTCTGTCTCGAATGTCAGACAATTGTTAAAAGCTTTGTGTTTCCCTGGTGACATGGCCATTCCTTCTCCCATTTGTGTTAGTGTGTGTGTTAGTGTTTGTGTGTGTTAGTGTGTGTGTGTGTGTGATAGTGGAGACTGAGGGGTTCGTTACTCAGAGTGACAGCCAGAACGGTGACATTGCCACCTGCCCATGAGTCGGGCGCCAGCCGCGTCGTAATTTCACCGTCTCGTCCCTGTTACGTTGATCAACTACGGGATAACAGAAGTGCTCCCTCTGCCTCGTTTTCCCTTGAGCGAGCGACTCAAAGACTTGCCTGTTTGTGTGTGTGTGTGTGTGTGTGTGTGTGTGTGTGTGTGTGTGTGTGTGTCTGTCTGATGGGTGATGGACTGGTTTACAGCCTCCCAACCTGTTCTCACCACCACTAGTTTACAACTTCTCCTCTGTCCTCCTCTCTCATTCTCCTCCCTCCTCCCCCTCTCCTCCCCTCTCCTGTTCTCTCACTCGGGACATCGTGTTAGGTCATAAACTACTGCAGAGAGAAAAAAAAAAGAGAGAGAGAGAGAGAGAGAGAGAGAGAGAGAGAGAGAGAGAGAGAGAGAGAGAGAGAGAGAGAGAGAGAGAGAGAGAGAGAGAGAGAGAGAGAGAGAGAGAGAGAGAGAGAGAAGAGAGAGAGAGAGAGAGAGAGAGAGAGAGAGAGAGAGAGAGAGAGAGAGAGAGAGAGAGAGAGAGAGAGAGAGAGAGAGAGAGAGAGAGAGAGAGAGAGAGAGAGAGAGTATGCAAGTCGCAGTTATGAGCTGTTTGTCAAAACTATCAAGATGAAACAGTAAATATGATCTTGGATTGATGGTTCTCTCCAGGACTGGAGTGGTTTTAAATGGAGTGTTTCACAATACAGAATAGGTATTTTAGCAGCTCAATGTTGACAAACCTAATATAATACAATAAAGAGCCTGTGAAAAATGGCTCTTTATTGAAAAAAATTCTAGCGAATTTTAGCTAAGCTGAATCCAGGAACCTTGAACAATGACATAAAACACATGACTGCCTGTGCCAAGAAGGTCCAGACTGGAAAAGAGGGAGTGCTGCTTTGCCTCTGTGAAAATACAATAAATGGTGTCAAAATATTGAATTTGGAGGGTAGCTACCAGAAGCTTTGCATCTACATGACGTGAAACACACAGACCCACCCTGTGCCAATAAGGTCCAACACTACACTACAGTATTAAGGTCCAGACCTCAGTTCAGGGATTAAGGCAGGATTAGCAGGACAGCAACACTACACATACACCAAATAATGCATGCAGAACAGAATTAGGCCGATACCCGCTAATGATCAAAATCCAGAAAAAAGAGCCGTTAAATTCTATAACCACTTAAAAGGAAGTGATTCCCAAACCTTCCATAACAAAGCCATCACCTACAGAGAGATGAACCTGGAGAAGAGTCCCTCCTCTAAGCAAGCTGGTCCTGGGGCTCTGTTCACAAACACCAACAGACCCCACAGAGCCCCAGGACAACAACACAATTAGACCCAACCAAATCATGAGCAAACAAAAAGAGAATTACTTGACACATTGGAAAGAATAAAAAATAAAAAAACAGATCAAACTAGACAGAGAGTACACAGTGGCAGAATACCTGACCACTGTGACTGACCCAAACATAAGGAAATCTTTGACTATGTACAGACTCAGTGAGCATAGCCTTGCTATTGAGAAAGGCCGCCGTAGGCAGACCTGGCTCTCAAGAGAAGACAGGCTATGTGCACACTACCCACAAAATGAGGTGGAAACTGAGCTGCACTTCCTAACCTCCTGCCAAATGTATGACCATATTAGAGACACATATTTCCCTCAGATTACAGAGATCCACAAAGAATTCAAAAACAAACCCAATTTTGATAAACTCCCTTATCTACTGGGTGAAAAACCACAGTGTACCATCATAGCAGCAAGATTTGTGACCTGTTGCCACAAGAAAAGGGCAACCAGTAAAGAACAAACACCATTGTAAATACAACACATATTTATGTTTATTTAATTTCCCATTTGTACTTTAACTATTTCCACATCGTTACAACACTGCATATAGACATAATATGACATTTGAAATGTCTTTATTCTTTTGGAACTTCAGAGTGTAATGTTTACTGTTAATATTTATTGTTTATTTCACTTTTGTTTACTATCTACTTCACTTGCTTTGGCAATGTTAACATACGTTTCCCATGCCAATAAAGCCCTTAAATTGAATTGAAATTGAGAGCGAGAGAGAGAGAGAGCGAGAGAGAGAGAGAGAGAGAGAGAGAGAGAGAGAGAGAGAGAGAGAGAGAGAGAGAGAGAGAGAGAGAGAGAGAGAGAGAGAGAGAGAGAGAGAGAGAGAGAGAGAGAGAGAGAGAGAGAGAGAGAGAGAGAGAGAGAGAGAGAGAGAGAGAGAGAGAGAGAGAGAGAGAGAGAGAGAGAGAGAGAGAGAGAGAGAGGGGGGATAGAGAGACAGTGTGTGTGTGTGAAAGAGAGAAAGAGAGATAAAGACTCACACAGCCAGCCATGCAGCCAGAGAGATTACACTGTGACAAATACTCAGACCTAAGAGAATCTTTCTTTCCCAAAATTATCACTCAGTACAAAGAAGAAAAAAATGAATATTTATTTGGTGAAAAGCCCAAATCTGCAGTTTTGGCAGCCAAACATATGTCCTCCTGCCAAAACCTGAGGGACGGCCAGTAAAAAGTGCAATGTAATGTCAATAATATTTCCCATTTAGTTTTGTTTTATCTTTCATACCATGCATCTTCTCAGTCAGGTTGAGACTGTTCTACTACTATTGCTTTAATGTATTGTTATTCTCATTAATATTGTTGTTGTAGTTGCTGTTAATGGTAATCCCATTTCCACTACTACTGTTATTATTGCTGTTGGTCCCACCATTTTTGTTATATGTATACTTTGATAATGTGATTAATTTAACCTGCCATGTCAATAAAGTATTTTGAATTGAAATGTAACTGAAATTGAGAGAAAGAGAGAGAGAGAGAGAGAGAGAGAGAGAGAGAGAGAGAGAGAGAGAGAGAGAGAGAGAGAGAGAGAGAGAGAGAGGAGACCACTCACGGAGCTACACAGCCTGCTAGCAGTGAGTGGGTTTCCTATTAAAGCTGATCAGCCTGACTGAGCATCTCACTGTAGCTGCGTCTCTCCTTGGACATTGTCTTTCCCTCAACACGCCTGCCAAAGATGTCACTGTCCGACGCAGATAGAAACACGATAACATGACGGGGAACCCAACCATCTACCTTCCCAGATCCTATCTTCTCTGAGCACCGTTTACAAACTATCCACGCCTCCATCCCTTTCCTCGGCAATGTTTCGTTTCATTCTTCCATTACACAACCAGGCGGTCTGTAATTAATGAACTTTTCGCGCCGCTGTGCAACAGTTCGTCAGCTCCCAGCGCGCGGAAGACAATGAAGACCACGCGGAAATGCCGCGCGTTGCTCTCGGTTGGACTCAACCTGGTCGCGCTTTTTTTTTCCACCACCGCGTTCATTACGACCTACTGGTGCGAGGGCACTCAGCGCGTACCCAAGCCCAGCTGCAGCAAGCAGCGGCGGCACAACTGCATCGACTACGGCGTGAACGAGACAGACAAGAGCAAGGTCCACTACAGCTGGGACACCGGAGACGATCGCTTTCTGTTCCGCCGTTTCCACACCGGGATCTGGTACTCCTGCGAGGAGAACATTCACGGTCCAGGTGAGATGATAACGTCTCTGTTTCTTAGACGCGGTCATAACGAGTCATTATAATTATTTACATCTGGTTGAAAGTTGGCTGATGGCCTCGGAAATCGGAGAAATGGTTTAAAATCACAACTAAATCAAAGTTTATTTGTCATATCCTCCTGAGAACCAAGGAAAATATTGTTTTTCCTAATCATATTTTTTGTGATTCAATAACTGTTTAGGGTTAAAAAAAGCATCCTACAATTTCCACATTTTAATTTTAATTTTTTATTTTACAGCATGTCCACTGTAGTGGACAACAGGATCATTTGAGTACGAAAAGAGACACATTTGGTAGATACACATTTTTACAGAGTTCTTACAGATTACAGAGTTTTTATGAACTAAGAATACATACATTTTGGGCTGTAGATTGATTATTATCCAAGAATACAGACATTTTGATTATACAATACACATTAATCATTCTTGAATCCTTTTCCTTACATTTCGCAAGGATAGCTTTACTATTAAAGCTTAACACTTTGTTATGTCCATATCCTTTGATTGGTCCCCTTGAATCCTTTCAGTGTTATTTGAACAATGAACATATAACTAATGTGTAACAGATTTATTTTGGATTTTTTCCTTCTGTCAAACTGAATCCAATCTAGCTTTTTCCTTCACTCTTCATTTTGTTCTTAGTATTTTCTTTGTTAGTGGTGAAAGTCCTGGAAGCAATTGCTCTTTTTGGTAATGCAGAGGAACATCTTGCATTTGGTACATCTCATGTACGTCTTGCTCTTGCAGCCCTTATTTCTGCATCTTTCTGCATGCTTGGTATCCATCATCTCAGGCATGTGCATGGCTCCTAGTCTGCGCACAGATGGCTCTGGTTGTGGGATCCTCATTTTAGATGGTGGCTCATACTCATCCTCACTCTCTTCACAGCTGTTTTCCAGTTCCGGACTCTCCAACAGCTCCTCAGCTAGGAGTAGTTTGAAGTCCAGGTACTGATGTGTGTTCTTGGATGGTCTGTGCAGAGCTTTGCTGTCAGACTGGTATTGTATCCAGGAGTTGGTGATGGCAACATCAAAGAAGTGACTGATCACGCGAGATGTCCACTTCTTGGTCCTGCTTGACATACGATA
This sequence comes from Coregonus clupeaformis, assembly GCF_020615455.1. Lineage (NCBI taxonomy): Eukaryota > Metazoa > Chordata > Actinopteri > Salmoniformes > Salmonidae > Coregonus > Coregonus clupeaformis. The sequence continues at coordinate 36,628,182 of NC_059226.1, read as the reverse complement.
GAAGCTAAGCATGCGATCACAAAGATCTACGCCACCCATGTTATCATTATACTGCTTAATTACTGCTGGTCTTTTAACCTGGACCAGGTGCTTTTCTTTCTGGGACCATCTGGTACAGATGTCTTCTGGGTCTTTCCCATGTACAGTGGATGCCATGAGCACTGGTTTGTTGTCGAACCATTTTGTGATGGCCAGCTCAGGACTCTTTCTGGCCACTGACACTGATGTTCCTCTCCCCTCTTTTTTCAACTGTTTGTCTACTGGCAGCTGGCACAGCTTTGGGACACGGTTCTTCATTATAGTTCCAGTTGCAGGAAGGCCCTTTGCCAGCAATGCATCCAATAGATCTATGGTTGTGAAGTACCTGTCAAAGAATATGTGGCTTCCTGTTGGAACAGATTCAACCATGCGTAGAACTGCTGCAGCTCCAACTCCTAACCTTTGGACTGTAAAGGTATTCTTCCCTTGGTAGACTTCAAAATCAAGCATCAGACCATTTGGGGATGCAAGGACAAAGACCTTTAGGCCAGTAGGGTTTGGCTTGCCGGGAACATATTGCCTGACTGGACAACGGCCTTTGAATGGGATGATTTGCTCATCAATGCAGACCCTTTCTGGCTTTGCAAGGCTGAGACAGCCTTGGCGCACACGATCGAGTATTGGCCTGACTTTCCAAAGAATATCTGCCTTCTTTGTTTCCTCTGTTACAGCCAGGTCATTGACAATCTTGAGGGAATTTCTTATCCTGAAGAATCTATCCCTAGTCATTTTGCTACTTATGACTGGCACTTTAATTTTGTTGGCCCAAAACATTTTAATTCTGGGATAGCCAAGGCAGGCCATGTGGACTGAAATGCCCAAGAAGATTTTTATTTCTTGTGGCGTGGTGTTCATGCACACTCCTTTGATTTGCAGCTCTCTTTGATTTGTGTATGTTGCCAAATCTTCAAAGACCTTGTTGTCAATGTACTGTGAAAAGTATTCAATTGGACTCCAGTCTGCACGTGTTGTAGGGTCATCTTGACACACAGGAAGCCCAGGTAACACAGGTGCAAATCTGATATGAAGGAAAAAGAATAATAAATGATAAGTAATAACAGTTTAAATACTCAATGCAGCTGAATTTAAAATTGTGGAACTGCATCAAACATACATGTTACTCCTGGCCCACAGAGGGCGACGAGTTTCCTGTTCATCCCTGTCTGTATCTGTGTCTGTGTCTGCATCTGTCCCTTCAACTGAGCCTTTTGCATTGTCTTCCTCTTCTTCATCACCGTTTTGTATCACTGGTCGAAACTTATCCTCATCTCTCTCATCATCTGACAACTCCAAATCTGAATCTCCCTCGGTAAAGAATTCTTTCTGCTTCAGTTCTGTTTCCTACGACAATGTGGAGTCATTATTTACATGAAGATAGTCCTGATTTCCACTATAATTGACATTCATAAAATGGCAAATCTTTCAAAAGATACATAATTTAGTTGCTATCAGAACTAAATATATGATTCCTAACACCTTCATGAACAAGAAAATATATGATTATCATAGTAACAAAACCATAGACAAACAATATTTGACTTACCTCTCATCTTTCCATAAAATGTGCTTGTTCCTATGCCGTCCATTTTGAAAGGAAAGATAGAGGCGGTTCCCGGCCTCCCAGCCAATCAAATGACATATCACTGAAAAGCCCAGGATGTCCTCTGTACAGTACATCAGGAATTAAGAGACTTGCACAAAAGATTCCAAGAAGAGGGATGAAACTCAAATGTCCACTACAGTGGATATAAGTCAATGGGCTGGGTCTCAGGAGGATATGCTCAGTATCCTCTCAACAGTGCAGGTTGTAGGAATACTATCAAAACATTTCAATAAGTAGGTTAAAAAAAGAGCACAAACAAATACAATGTTGGTATAAGAAATAGTCTTAAAGTGTTCTGACAGTGAAAAGTAACTTCTCCTATTTATTCTCTTTTATAGGCTAAGTTTAGTATTTTATAGGCTAAGTTTAATCTATTACAACCAAAACATTCAGACAGTTATTAGTTAATATTGGACTTCATTTAATTAACTGTGATTCTTGGGCTGAAATATTTCACATTGATTGATCTGTAGCATGTATGGTTGACACACACACTGGTCAATATCTCCCGCGATACATAACTCATATGAGCTTATTGTTGACTTCAACAACAGGTTAGTCTCAGACTCAAAAATCTAATCAAATCAAAGTTTATTGGCGCAAACACAGATTTGCAGATGTTATCACAGGTGCAGAGAAATGCTTGTGTTTATATCTCCAACAGTGCAGTTATAAGACCTAGCAATACAAAACAATACCCACAAAGTAAAAATTAAGAAATTAAGAAATATCAGAATGAGTAATGTCAGGGTCCAGAGTATATATTTATTAATTTCTTTATTTTTTACTTTGTGGGTTATGTGTGTATTGTTTTGTATTGCTAGGTATTATTACGGTTGGAGCTAGAAACGCACTGCAGATTAAACACTGTTTCCATTCATATACTGTCCATACTGTCTAGGCACACCATTATTTACATATATAGTGGTGTGTATGGACAGTATGGACAGTATATGAATAGAAACAGTGTCTATGACTAGAATAGAGTACATATGAAGTGGGTATAGCAGTATGTAAACATTACTAAAGTGACCAGTGTTCAATGACTCTATGTACATAGGGCAGCAGTCTCTGAGGTGCAGGGTAGAGTACCGGGTGGTAGCCGGCTAGTAACAGTGACTAAGGTTCAGGGCAGGGTATTGGGCGAAAGCCGAGTAGTGGTGACTGTTTAACAGTCTGATGGCATGTTCGAATACACACTAGAACATGAGAATACACATTTGAACATGAGAACACACATTCGAACATGAGAATACACATTAGAACATGAGAATACACATTGGAATACGAGAATACACATTCGAACATGAGAACACACATTTGAACATGAGAACACACATTCGAACATGAGAATACACATTAGAACATGAGAATACACATTGGAATACGAGAATACACATTCGAACATGAGAACACACATTCGAACATGAGAATACACATTTGAACATGAGAATACACATTAGAACATGAGAACACACATTAGAACATGAGAATACACATTGGAATACGAGAATGCTACTAGATGGTAGTGGGTTGTGGCTCGGGTGGTTGAGGTACTTGATGATCTCCTTGACCTTCCTGTGACATTGGGTGCTGTAGATGTCCTGGAAGGCAGGCAGTGTGCCCCCGATGATGCGTTGGGATGACCGCACCACCCTTTGGAGAGCCCTGCGGTTGCGGACGGTGCAATTGCCGTACCAGGCGATGATACAGCCTGACACGATGCTCTCAATGGTTCATCTGTAGAAGTTTGTGAGGGTCTTAGGGGCCAAGACTAATTTCTAAAGTGGTTGTCCCACTGGCTATCATAAGGTGAATGCACCAATTTGTAAGTCGCTCTGGAAAAGAGCGTCTGCTAAATGACGTAAATGTAAATGTAAATGTAATGTTGTTTTCCTCGAAGCGGGCAAAGAAGGTGTTTAGCTTGTCCAGGAGCGAGGCCAAGGCGTCGGTGTCCGCCACGTGGCTGGCGTTCCCTTTATAATCCGTGGTTGTCTGGCGTCCCTGGCACGTACGTCTCCTGTCTGAGCCGTTGAGTTGTGACTCCACTTTGTCCCTGTACTGTCGTTTTGCCTCTCTGATTGCCTTATGGAGGTTGTAGCTGGTCTGTTTGTACACGTCCATGTTCCCAGTCACCTTGCCATGGTTAAATGTGGTGGTTTGCGGCCTCAGAATATGCGGTTCTCAGAGAGAGAGATAATGTGTGTGTGTGTGTGTGAGAGAGCGAGAGATAATGTGTGTGTGTGTGTGTGTGCGAGAGAGATAATGTGTGTGTGTGTGTGTGTGTGAGAGAGAGAGATAATGTGTGTGTGTGTGTGTGTGAGATAATGGATGTGTGTGTGTGAGATAATGTGTGTGTGTGTGAGAGATAATGTGTGTGTGAGAGAGAGAGAGATAATGTGTGTGTGTTTGTGTGAGATAATGGATGTGTGTGTGAGATAATGTGTGTGTGTGAGAGATAATGTGTGTGTGAGAGAGAGAGAGATAATGTGTGTGTGTGTGTGTGTGTGAGATAATGGATGTGTGTGTGTGAGATAATGTGTGTGTGTGTGAGAGATAATGTGTGTGTGAGAGAGAGAGAGATAATGTGTGTGTGTGTGTGTGTGTGTGTGAGAGAGCGAGAGATCATGTGTGTGTGTGTGTGTGTGCGAGAGAGATAATGTGTGTGTGTGTGTGTGAGAGAGAGAGATAATGTGTGTGTGTGTGTGAGATAATGGATGTGTGTGTGTGAGATAATGTGTGTGTGTGTGAGAGATAATGTGTGTGTGAGAGAGAGAGAGATAATGTGTGTGTGTTTGTGTGTGTGTGTGAGAGAGATAATGTGTGTGTGTGTGTGAGAGAGAGAGATAATGTGAGTGTGCGTGTGTGAGAGAGAGAGAGAGCGAGAGAGAGAGACACACACATTCAGGGCTCCATGTCTCCTGTCAGTCTCAGGATCCTCACTATCTGGCCAAGTACGTCTAGTTGTTTCAAACCTAACCACCCTTAACCCTAACCTTAACCACACTGCTAACCTTATGCCTAACCCTAACCTTAAATTAAGACCAAAAAAAAGCTAATTTATGTTTGTATAATATTTTAGGGTTGAGCCAATTTAGTGGGAACCCAGTCTCCTCTCCTCTCTCTGGGCTGGTAGGCTGGCATCGCCTCATACCCCAACCCCACACACAGCTGTCCCATGTTATCTGCCAGGCAAGCAGGCAGGATGTGTATGTGTGTGTGTGTGTGTGTCTCTGTGTTTGTGCCTTGTGTGTGTGTGTGTGTGTGTGTGTGTCTCTGTGTTTGTGCTTTGTGTGTGAGATATAACAGTGTGAGGGGAAAGTCGTGAGATTGGAAGCATCTCTACACACTTTTGACTTTAAGAGGGAAAGCACGAGTTCCAGGGCCAGACACTCCTAGACACAGATGAAGCGTAGTCCTGGACTAAAACACATTCTCAATAAAACATCTCCATTGAAAGTGCTTTTTAGTCCAGGATTATAGGCTTTATCTGTGTCCGGGAAACAGCCCCTTAGACTACCGTAGAGCTGATGTTCCCTGCTCACTCCCCGTCCCCATCCCTTTACAAGGTGAAGGGGAGAGGAGGGCTTGTGAAAACTGGTATATTGGGTTCCAGGGAGCCAGCCAGCGACATCATTGACGGGAATAAATACCCTCCCATGGAAGAATAGACATGAGAATATGAGAATATATATATTACAACATTAAAATATACATTAGAACATTAGAATACACATTATAACATGAAAATATGCTTTAGAACATTAGAATACACATTAGAACATGAAAATATGCATTAGAACATAAGAATATACATTAGAACATGATCATATATATTACAACATGAGAATATGCATTAGAACATAAGAATATACATTTGAACATTATCATATATATTACAACATGAGAATATGCATTAGAACATTAGAACATGAGAAAATGCATTAGAACATTAGAACACAAGAATATGCATTAGAACATTAGAACATGAGAATATGCATTAGAACATTATAACATGAGAATACACATTCGAACATGAGAACACACATGAGAACACACATTAGAACATGAGAATACACATTAGAACACGAGAACACACATTAGAACATGAGAACACACATTAGAACATGAGAACACACATTAGAACATGAGAACACACATTAGAACATGAGAATACACATTAGAACATGAGAACACACATTCGAACATGAGAATACACATTAGAACATGAGAATACACATTAGAACATGAGAACACACATTAGAACATGAGAATACACATTCGAACATGAGAATACACATTCAAACATGAGAATACACATTCAAACATGAGAATACACATTAGAACATGAGAACACACATTATAACATGAGAATACACATTCGAACATGAGAATACACATTAGAACATGAGAACACACATTAGAACATGAGAATACACATTTGAACATGAGAACACACATTAGAACATGAGAATACACATTCGAACATGAGAATACACATTCGATCATGAGAATAGACATTATAACATGAGAACACACATTAGAACATGAGAATACACATTCAAACATGAGAATACAGATTTGAACATGAGAATACACATTAGAACATGAGAATACACATTCAAACATGAGAATACACATTAGAACATGAGAACACACATTATAACATGAGAATACACATTCAAACATGAGAATACACATTAGAACATGAGAATACACATTAGAACATGAGAATACACATTGGAATACGAGAATACACATTGGAACATTAGAATACACATCATAATATGAGAATACACATTAGAACATAATAATATAAACCCAATCTCCAAATAAAATGCCAAACCGTGGTGTAACTGCAGCTACATAATTACACCATGGCTTGACGTTTTGATTATGCCATGTGGTGCCGTACCTTAGCTGTCAGACAAACTCAGCAAACGTGGAACTAAAACTTCAGTTTAGGCATCAATTCCTAATGGTTAAGATTCGGGATAGGGTTATATTTAACTTTAGGCATGAATACCAAATGGTTAAGTTAAGGGTTAAGGTTTGAGAAAATAAACTAGTGTCTAGCACTGAGATTGAACACGCAACCTTCGGAGCCATAGCTCGTTGTTATAGCTCTTCTTCTACCTCCGTCCACAACGCCCTAGCAAGCTGCCAGCCATAGCTCGTTGTTATAGCTCTTCTTCTACCCCCGTCCACAACGCCCTAGCAAGCTGCCAGCCATAGCTCGTTGTTATAGCTCTTCTTCTACCCCCGTCCACAATGCCCTAGCAGGCCGCAAGCCTACTAGATGGTTATAGGCACTCACGTTGCCCCCTAGTGGACAGTATAGCATCCACATTTCACCATGTCCAAACATAATCTGGTACCTGCTGAATTGGCAACTCCTGGAGTATTCCATAAGAGAATGAGCTGGATAATTAATCATTAAGGCCTGGGGAGGTGTGGTATTAGAGAATGAGCTGGATAATTAATCAATAAGGCCTGAGGAGGTGTGGTATTAGAGAATGAGCTGGATAATTAATCAATAAGGCCCGAGGAGGTGTGGTATTAGAGAATGAGCTGGATAATTAATTAATAAGGCCTGAGGAGGTGTGGTATTAGAGAATGAGCTGGATAATTAATCAATAAGGCCTGGGGAGGTGTGGTATTAGAGAATGAGCTGGATAATTAATCAATAAGGCCAGAGGAGGTGTGGTATTAGAGAATGAGCTGGATAATTAATCAATAAGGCCTGAGGAGGTGTGGTATTAGAGAATGAGCTGGATAATTAATCAATAAGGCCTGAGGAGGTGTGGTATTAGAGAATGAGCTGGATAATTAATCAATAAGGCCTGAGGAGGTGTGGTATTAGAGAATGAGCTGGATAATTAATCAATAAGGCCTGAGGAGGTGTGGTATTAGAGAATGAGCTGGATAATTAATCAATAAGGCCTGAGGAGGTGTGGTATTAGAGAATGAGCTGGATAATTAATCAATAAGGCCTGAGGAGGTGTGGTATTAGAGAATGAGCTGGATAATTAATCAATAAGGCCTGAGGAGGTGTGGTATTAGAGAATGAGCTGGATAATTAATCAATAAGGCCTGAGGAGGTGTGGTATTAGAGAATGAGCTGGATAATTAATCAATAAGGCCTGAGGAGGTGTGGTATTAGAGAATGAGCTGGATAATTAATCAATAAGGCCTGAGGAGGTGTGGTATAATTCTTATGCATGATGCGACATACAGCCATTAGCCGTGGTATATTGACATTATACCACAAACCCCCGAGGTGCCTTATTGCTGTTATCAACTGGTTACCAATGTTTTGTCATGCCCGTGGCATACGGTCTGATATACCACGGCTTTCAGCCAATCAGCATCCAGGGCTCAAACCACCCAGTTTATAATAAACATAAGAATATATAAGGTTTTTAACACCAAGGTCAATGTTACGCTGTTAGAACAGCTCTACTGAAGGACAAAACATAATGTCGTTTTATGGGGATATAAACATGTATAATAAATTGTGTTTATATACCTAGCACTTCCACCCAGCGTTTCACAAGCACTTTACAACTGACACCAGGTCAAAAGTAGTACACTATATAGGGAATGGGGTGCCATTTGGGACGCAGACAGAGTGCCACTCTCTCTCTGTTCCTTTATGGAAACTAACCCTTTGAATTGTAGCCAATATGTATGAGTATATCAGGTCAGTAAGGAGATGGAAGTAGCTATATCGTGTCCAATATCAGGCCAGTATGGAGAGGGAAGTAGCTAGATAGTGTCCAATATCAGGTCAGTATAGAGAGGGAAGTAGCTAGATAGTGTCCAATATCAGGTCAGTATGGAGATGGAAGTAGCTAGATAGTGTCCAATATCAGGTCAGTATGGAGATGGAAGTAGCTAGATAGTGTCCAATATCAGGCCAGTATGGAGAGGGAAGTAGCTAGATAGTGTCCAATATCAGGTCAGTATAGAGAGGGAAGTAGCTATATCGTGTCCAATATCAGGCCAGTATGGAGATGGAAGTAGCTATATCGTGTCCAATATCAGGCCAGTATGGAGATGGAAGTAGCTATATCGTGTCCAATATCAGGCCAGTATAGAGAGGGAAGTAGCTATATCGTGTCCAATATCAGGCCAGTATGGAGAGGGAAGTAGCTATATCGTGTCCAATATCAGGCCAGTATAGAGAGGGAAGTAGCTATATCGTGTCCAATATCAGGCCAGTATGGAGAGGGAAGTAGCTATATCGTGTCCAATATCAGGCCAGTATGGAGAGGGAAGTAGCTAGATAGTGTCCAATATCAGGCCAGTATGGAGAGGGAAGTAGCTAGATAGTGTCCAATATCAGGTCAGTATGGAGATGGAAGTAGCTAGATAGTGTCCAATATCAGGTCAGTATGGAGATGGAAGTAGCTAGATAGTGTCCAATATCAGGCCAGTATGGAGAGGGAAGTAGCTAGATAGTGTCCAATATCAGGTCAGTATGGAGAGGGAAGTAGCTAGATAGTGTCCAATATCAGGCCAGTATGGAGAGGGAAGTAGCTAGATAGTGTCCAATATCAGGCCAGTATGGAGAGGGAAGTAGCTATATCGTGTCCAATATCAGGCCAGGGCGACTTCGGCAGACAAGTTTCAAATTCTCGCTTAAGTTTCTAGCCACAAGCATAAACTAGCTAGCTGGGAAAGGCTCATCCACATTGGGCTCAACAGGACGACTGACTGGACTGACTGAACTGAATCCGTTCGTCTCCACTCGACTCTCAGCTTTGCGACATACATCATACATTTTGGCAACAGGCGTGTCCATTGCGAGTGTACCCATAGGAGCAAAGCAGGAAGTAAAATATGTGCTAAAATATGTGCTGTAATTTGTTGATTCAACTCAACTGACATTTTAAAAAATCCATGCCATTGCATGAGCCACATCAGTTAATATCATTTGAATGAACGTTCTACATTTCCATGGAAATTGCATTACAATACCAGGCAGCCATTGCGAGCGAGTTTACCAGTCAAGTTGAACCTTTGCTAAGCCCCGCCCCCTTAGTTACTGTTGTTTCAGTTTCAAGTTTCAGTTTCAAGTTTTAATGTCACATGCACAAGTACAGTGAAATGCCTTTCTTGCAAACTCAAAACCCAACAATGCAATAATCAATAACAATGTTACTAGAAGAATGAAAATGAAGAAAAACATGAGAAATAAGAATAATAAATATGAAATACACAATAAAGTAAGTAAGTAAGCTATATACAGGAAATATTTAAAAAGTCAGTTCCAATACCATATTTACAGTGCCTTGCAAAAGTATTCATCCCCATTGGCGTTTTTCCTATTTTGTTGCATTACAACCTGTAATTTAAATTGATTTTTATTTGGACTTCATGTAATGGACATACACAAAATAGTTCAAATTGGTGAAGTGAAATGAAAAAAATAACTTGTTTCAAAAAATTCTAAAAAATAAATAATAGAAATGTGGTGCGTGCAGATGTATTCACCCCCTTTGCTATGAAGCCCCTAAATAAGATCTGGTGCAACCAATTACCTTCAGAAGTCACATAATTAGTTAAATAAAGTCCACCTGTGTGCAATCTAAGTGTCACATGATCTCAGTATATATACACCTGTTCTGAAAGGCCCCAGAGTCTGCAACACCACTAAGCAAGGGGCACCACCAAGCAAGCGGCACCATGAAGACCAAGGAGCTCTCCAAACAGGTCAGGGACAAAGTTGTGGAGAAGTACAGATCAGGGTTGGGTTATAAAAAAATATCAGAAACTTTGAACATCCCACGGAGCACCATTAAATCCATTATAAAAAAATGGAAAGAATATGGCACCACAACAAACCTGCCAAGAGAGGGCCGCCCACCAAAACTCACGGACCAGGCAAGGTCAGGCGGCAGGTAGCTTAGTGGGTAAGAGCGTTGTGCCAGTAACCGAAAGGTCGCTGGTTCTAATCCCCGAGCCGACTAGGTGAAAAATCTGTCGATGTGCCCTTAAACAAGGCACTTAACCCTAATTGCTCCTGTAAGTCGCTCTGGATAAGAGCGTCTGCTAAATGACTAAAATGTAAATGTAAGGAGGGCATTAATCAGAGAGGCAACAAAGAGACCAAAGATAACCCTGAAGGAGCTGCAAAGCTCCACAGCGGAGATTGGAGTATCTGTCCATAGGACCACTTTAAGCCGTACACTCCACAGAGCTGGGCTTTAGGGAAGAGTGGCCAGAAAAAAGCCATTGCTTAAAGAATAAAATAAGCAAACACGTTTGGTGTTCGCCAAAACGCATGTGGGAGACTCCTCAAACATATGGAAGAAGGTACTCTGGTTAGATGAGACTAAAATTGTGCTTTTTGGCCATCAAGGAAAACACTATGTCTGGCGCAAACCCAAAACCTCTCATCACCCTGAGAACGCCATCCCCACAGTGAAGCATGGTGGTGGCAGCGTCATGCAGTGGGGAGGTTTTTCATCGGCAGGGACTGGGAAACTGGTCAGAATTGAAGGAATGATGGATGCCGCTAAATACAGGGAAATTCATGAGGGAAACCTGTTTCAGTCTTCCAGAGATTTGAGACTGGGACGGAGGTTCCCTTCCAGCAGGACAATGACCCTAAGCATAATGCTAAAGCAACACTTGAGTGGTTTAAGGGGAAACATTTTAATGTCTTGGAATGGCCTAGTCAAAGCCCAGACCTCAATCCAATTGAGAATCTGTGGTATGACTTAAAGATTGCTGTACACCAGCGGAACCCATCCAACTTGAATGAGCTGGAGCAGTTTTGCCTTGAAGAATGGGCAAAAATCCCAGTGGCTAGATGTGCCAAGCTTATAGAGACATACCCCAAGAGACTTGCAGCTGTAATTGCTGCAAAAGGTGGCTCTACAAAGTATTGACTTTGGGGGGGTGAATAGTTATGCACGCTCAAGTTTTCAGTTTTTTTGTCTTATTTCTTGTTTGTTTCACAATAACAAATATTTTGCATCTTCAAAGTGGTAGGCATGTTGTGTGAATCAAATGATACAAAGCCCCCAAAATCCATTTTAATTCCAGGTTGTAAGCAGCAAAATAGGAAAAAGGCCAAGGGGGGGTGAATACTTTCACAAGCCACTGTACATGTGCAGAGATACTGGAGTGATGGAGGTAGATACAGTATGTATAGGGGTAAGGTGACTAGGCATCAGGATATAAGATAAACAGAGTAGCAGCAGCTTGTATGTGAGTGGATGTGTAGAGTCAGTATGAATGTATGTGCATATTTTGTGTGAGTGAGAAAATGATGGAGTGAGTGTTTGTGTGTGTGTTGGAGTGACAGTGTGTGTGTGAGTGTGTAGGGCCCTGTGAGTGTACACAGAGACAGAGCAAATCCTGAAATAAAAGGTCAATAAAGATACAAGGTAAACTCGGTCCGTGTAGCTATTTAGATAGCTATTTATCAGTCATATTGCTAGGGGATAGAAGCTGTTAAAGAGCCTGTTGGTGTCAGACTTGATTCACCGGTACCGCCTGCTGTGCGGCAGCAGAGAAAATAGTCTATGGCTTGGGTGGTTTGGGTCTTTGATGATTTTCCGGGCCTTCATTTCACACCGCCTCGTATAGAGGTCATGGATGGCAGGGAGCTCGGCCCCAGTAATGTACTGGGCTGTCCACACAGCCCTCTGTAGCACCATGCGATCGAGAGCGGTGCTATTGCTATATCAAGCAGTGATGCAGCCAGTCAATATGCTCTAAGTGGTACAGCTGTAGAACCTTTTCAGGATTTGAGGGCCCATGCCAAACTTTTTCAACCTCCTGAAGGGGAAGATGCACTGTCGCACCTTCTTCACGACTGTGCGTGTGTGTTTGGACCATTTTAAGTCTTTAGTGATTTGGACACCGAAGAACTTGGTGTTTACCTGCTCCACTGCAGCCCCGTCGATGTGGATGGGGGCGTGCTCGCCCCCACCCCCTGTTTCCTGTAGTCCACGATCAGCTCCTTGGTCTTGCTGACGTCGAGGGAGAGGTTGTTGCTCCGGCACCACACTGCCAGGTCACTGACCTCCTCCCTGTAGGCTGACTCGTCGTCACCGGTGATCAGGCCTACCACCGTCGTGTCGTCAGCGAACTTGATAATGGTTTTGGAGTAGTGCATGGCCACAGTCGTGGGTGAACAGGGAGTACAGGAGGGGACTAAGCACACACCCCTGTGGGGTCCCTGTGTTGAGGGTGAGTGTGGTGGAGGTGATGCTGACTACCCTCACCACCTGGGGTCGGCTCGTCAGGAAGTCCAGGATCCAGTTGCAGAGGGAGGTGTTCAGATCCAGAGTCCTAAGCTTGGTGACGAGCTTGGAGGGCACTCTGGTGATGAACGCTGAGCTGTAGTCAATGAACAGCATTCTCACATAGGTGTTCCTCTCATCTAGGTGGGTGAGGGCAGTGTGGAGAGCAATTGAGATTACGTAATCTATGGATCTGTTGGGGCGGTATGCAAATTGGAGAGGGTCTATGGTGGCTGGGATGGTGGAGTTAATATGTGCCATAACCAGCCTCTCAAAGCACTTCATGATTACAGAAGTGAGTGCTACAGGTGCGGTAGTCATTGTGGCATGAATCCTTAGAGTTCTTAGGAACAGGAATGATGGTGGTCATCTTAAAACATATGGGGATTACAGACTGGGACACGGAGAGGTTGAAAATTACCGTGAATATGCCTGCCAGCTGTTCTGTGCATGCTCTGAGAACGTGCCCTGGAATACCTTTGCTTGTTTCAGCAAGAAGCAACAAAGTTTCATCACGTTGTTAAGAGTCCATGTTACGGCAGAAACGGACTCAACCGCACAAATGCCCTGCCGTCCCATCTCCAGTCAGCTGTTCGTTCCACAAAAACTGTTATGATAGTTATTTTATTTTCATGATGGTCGTCATCCTTAACCATTGGTTACATGGTTATACGGTAATCATCCTTAACCGTTGGTTACATGGTTATACTGTAATCATCCTTAACCGTTGGTTATGTGGTTATACGGTAATCATCCTTAACCGTTGGTGACGTGGTTATACGGTAATCATCCTTAACCGTTGGTTACATGGTTATACGGTAATCATCCTTAACCGTTGGTTACATGGTTATACGGTAATCATCCTTAACCGTTGGTTACATGGTTATACTGTAATCATCCTTAACCGTTGGTTACATGGTTATACTGTAATCATCCTTAACCGTTGGTTACATGGTTATATGGTAATCATCCTTAACCGTTGGTTACATGGTTATATGGTAATCATCCTTAACCGTTGGTTATGTGGTTATATGGTAATCATCCTTAACCGTTGGTGACGTGGTTATACGGTAATCATCCTTAACCGTTGGTGACGTGGTTATACGGTAATCATCCTTAACCATTGGTTACGTGGTTATACGGTAATCATCCTTAACCGTTGGTTACATGGTTATACGGTAATCATCCTTAACCGTTGGTTACATGGTTATACGGTAATCATCCTTAACCGTTGGTTACATGGTTATACTGTAATCATCCTTAACCGTTGGTTACATGGTTATACTGTAATCATCCTTAACCATTGGTTACATGGTTATACGGTAATCATCCTTAACCGTTGGTTACATGGTTATACTGTAATCATCCTTAACCGTTGGTTACATGGTTATACGGTAATCATCCTTAACCGTTGGTTACATGGTTATACTGTAATCTTCCTTAACCGTTGGTTACATGGTTATACTGTAATCATCCTTAACCGTTGGTTACATGGTTATACTGTAATCTTCCTTAACCGTTGGTTACATGGTTATACTGTAATCTTCCTTAACCATTGGTTACATGGTTATACGGTAATCATCCTTAACCGTTGGTTACATGGTTATATGGTAATCATCCTTAACCGTTGGTTATGTGGTTATACGGTAATCATCCTTAACCGTTGGTTACATGGTTATATGGTAATCATCCTTAACCGTTGGTTACATGGTTATATGGTAATCATCCTTAACCGTTGGTTATGTGGTTATACGGTAATCATCCTTAACCGTTGGTGACGTGGTTATACGGTAATCATCCTTAACCGTTGGTGACGTGGTTATACGGTAATTGTGCCAGCCCTATGTGTGTGCCCAGTGAGAGACAGGAACGATCCTACAGGGATGACAGACAGAGCTGCTACTGCTTAATGAACCTCTATAACGAGAATCAATTAACTAATTAACCCATAACGAGCTCGTCCATTAGATCAACCTGTTCCATTAGTGATTAACTACCAGAAACTGTAACGAGCTGCTATACTTTTAGAAGTTACCTTTAGAGACAGGTCTAGGATCTCTCTCTCTCTCTGTCTCTGTCTCTGTCTCTGTCTCTGTCTCTGTCTCTGTCTCTGTCTCTGTCTCTGTCTCTCTCTCTCTCTCTCTCTCTCTCTCTCTCTCTCTCTCTCTCTCTCTCTCTCTCTCTCCCTCCCTCCCTCCCTCCCTCCTCTCTCTCTCTCTCTCTCTCTCTCTCTCTCACACGCACGCACACAATCAATAACACACAGGTTTAATTGGGTGTCCTACATCTTGGAAAGTGAATGAGCGATGGTGTTGATGTGCTATCCACGAAAGGAAGGATTTTCACCTCCAACTGTAAAATAATGTATTTCTCTCTCTCTCTCACACACACACACACACACCCTTTAACAATCCATTCTTCCCAGTGTTTCTCATCCACTCCATCCAGATATAAATCCAGCTGCTCACTTGTGTTGTAAGGTAAACAACATCCCAAGTAAATGGAGTTAATTAAAAATCTTAATTTACAGTATTCTGGAAGACACCCCAAACAATCTGATTTACTGAAATAAAACACTGTCCTAGGTTTTCTCCTCCACAAGTGTTTGCTAAGACGAAATGTACAGTCGTGGTCAAACGTTTTGAGAATGACACAAATACTAATTTTCACAAAGTCTGCTGCCTCAGTTTTGATGATGGCAATTTGCATATACTCCAGAATGTCATGAAGAGTGATCAGATGAATTGCAATTAATTGCAAAGTGAACTTAACCCCAAAAAAAAATTTCCACTGCATTTCAGCCCTGCCACATAAGGACCAGCTGCCATCAAGTCAGTGATTCTCTCGTTAACACAGGTGAGAGTGTTGACGAGGACAAGGCTGGAGATCACTCTGTCATGCTGATTGAGTTAGAAAAACATACTGGGAACTTTATAAGGAGGGTGGTGCTTGAAATCATTGTTCTTCCTCTGTTAACCATGGTTACCTGCAAGGAAACACGTGCCGTCTTTGCACAAAAAGGGCTTCACGGGCAGGATATTGCTGCTAGTAAGATTGCACCTAAATCAACCATTCATCGGATCATCAAGAACTTCAAGGAGAGAGGTTCAATTGTTGTGAAGAAGGCGTCAGGGCGCCCAAGAAAGTCCAGCAAGCGCCAGGACCGTCTCCTAAAGTTGATTCAGCTGCGGGATCGGGGCATCACCAGTGCAGAGCTTGCTCAGGAATGGCAGCAGGCAGGTGTGAGTGCATCTGCACGCACAGGTGAGGCGAAGACTTTTGGAGGATGGCCTGGTGTCAAGAAGGGCAGCAAAGAAGCCACTTCTCTCCAGGAAAAACATCAGGGACAGACTGATATTCTGCAAAAGGTACAGGGATTGGACTGCGGAGGACTGGGGTAAAGTCATTTTCTCTGATGAATCCTCTTTCCGATTGTTTGGGGCAACCGGAAAACACCTTGTCCGGAGAAGACAAGGTGAGCGCTACCATCAGTCATGTGTCATGCCAACAGTAAAGCATCCTGAGACCATTCATGTGTGGGGTTGGTTCTCAGCCAAGGGAGTGGGCTCACTCACAATTTTGCCTAAGAACACAGCCATGAATAAAGAATGGTACCAACACATCCTCCGAGAGCAACTTCTCCCAACCATCCAAGAGCAGTTTGGTGACAGCCAATGCCTTTTCCAGCATGATGGAGCACCTTGCCATAAGGCAAAAGTGATAACTAAGTGGCTCGGGGAACAAAATATTGACATTTTGGGTCCATGGCCAGGAAACTCCCCAGACCGTAATCCCATTGAGAACTTGTGGTCGATCCTCAAGAGGCGGGTGGACAAACAAATACCCACAAATTCTGACAAACTCCAAGCATTGATTATGCAAGAATGGGCTGCCATCAGTCAGGATGTGGCCCAGAAGTTAATTGACAGCATGCCAGGGCGGATTGCAGAGGTCTTGAAAAAGATGGGTCAACACTGCAAATATTGACTCTTTGCATAAACGTAATGTAATTGTCAATAAAAGCCTTTGACACTTATGGAATGCTTGTAATTATACTTCAGTATACCATAGTAACATCTGACAAAAATATCTCATAACACTGAAGCAGCGAACTTTGTGAAGACCAATACTTGTGTCATTCTCAAAACTTTTGCCCACGACTGTACTATGTTGATTTGTCTATGGAGAATAAGGCCTGGGATTTACTCTCATCTCTCTTTGTCAGCTATGCGCTATTTAAAAGGAATTTCCTATTGAGCCGACATATGCAGCGTTTACTGTGAATGCAGCCTCCGGGGTACACAGGAACATTGCCTTTAAAAGGTACATAGCTGACAAAACACAATCAGATATAATTCTGGCCTAAGACTTTTAACATTTCAACTATTTACTGTGTTGTGTACTGTTGTCTATAGAGAATAATATCCTCAGACTATTTACTATGTACTGTTGTCTATAGAGAATAAGATCCTCAGACTATTTACTATGTACTGTCTATAGAGAATAAGATCCTCAGACTATTTACTATGTACTGTTGTCTATACAGAATAAGATCCTCAGACTATTTACTATGTACTGTTGTCTATAGAGAATAAGATCCTCAGACTATCTACTATGTACTGTTGTCTATAAAGAATAAAATCCTCAGACTATTTACTATGTACTGTTGTCTATAGAGAATAAGATCCTCAGACTATTTACTATGTACTGTTGTCTATAGAGAATAAGATCCTCAGACTATTTACTATGTAGTGTTGTCTATAGAGAATAAGATCCTCAGACTATTTACTATGTACTGTTGTGTATAGAGAATAAGATCCTCAGACTATTTACTATGTACTGTTGTCTATAGAGAATAAGATCCTCAGACTATTTACTATGTACTGTTGTCTATAGAGAATAAGATCCTCAGACTATTTACTATGTAGTGTTGTCTATAGAGAATAAGATCCTCAGACAATTTACTATGTACTGTTGTCTCTAGAGAATAAGATCCTCAGACTATTTACTATGTAGTGTTGTCTATAGAGAATAAGATCCTCAGACTATTTACTATGTAGTGTTGTCTATAGAGAATAAGATCCTCAGACAATTTACTATGTACTGTTGTCTATAGAGAATAAGATCCTCAGACTATTTACTATGTAGTGTTGTCTATAGAGAATACGATCCTCAGACTATTTACTATGTACTGTTGTCTATAGAGAATAAGATCCTCAGACTATTTACTATGTACTGTTGTCTATAGAGAATAAGATCCTCAGACTATTTACTATGTACTGTTGTCTATAGAGAATACGATCCTCAGACTATTTACTATGTACTGTTGTCTATAGAGAATAAGATCCTCAGACTATTTACTATGTACTGTTGTCTATAGAGAATAAGATCCTCAGACTATTTACTATGTACTGTTGTCTATAGAGAATAATATCCTCAGACTATTTACTATGTACTGTTGTCTATAGAGAATAAGATCCTCAGACTATTTACTATGTACTGTTGTCTATAGAGAATAATATCCTCAGACTATTTACTATGTAGTGTTGTCTATAGAGAATACGATCCTCAGACTATTTACTATGTACTGTTGTCTATAGAGAATAATATCCTCAGACTATTTACTATGTAGTGTTGTCTATAGAGAATAATATCCTCAGACTATTTACTATGTAGTGTTGTCTATAGAGAATACGATCCTCAGACTATTTACTATGTACTGTTGTCTATAGAGAATAAGATCCTCAGACTATTTACTATGTACTGTTGTCTATAGAGAATAATATCCTCAGACTATTTACTATGTAGTGTTGTCTATAGAGAATAAGATCCTCAGACTATTTACTATGTATTGTTGTCTATAGAGAATAAGATCCTCAGACTATTTACTATGTACTGTTGTCTATAGAGAATAAGATCCTCAGACTATTTACTATGTACCGTTGTCTATAGAGAATAAGATCCTCAGACTATTTACTATGTACTGTTGTCTATAGAGAATAAGATCCTCAGACTATTTACTATGTACTGTTGTCTATAGAGAATACGATCCTCAGACTATTTACTATGTACTGTTGTCTATAGAGAATAAGATCCTCAGACTATTTACTATGTACTGTTGTCTATAGAGAATAAGATCCTCAGACTATTTACTATGTACTGTTGTCTATAGAGAATAATATCCTCAGACTATTTACTATGTACTGTTGTCTATAGAGAATAAGATCCTCAGACTATTTACTATGTAGTGTCTATAGAGAATAAGATCCTCAGACTATTTACTATGTACTGTTGTCTATAGAGAATAAGATCCTCAGACTATTTACTATGTACTGTTGTCTATAGAGAATAAGATCCTCAGACTATTTACTATGTACTGTTGTCTATAGAGAATAAGATCCTCAGACTATTTACTATGTACTGTTGTCTATAGAGAATAAGATCCTCAGACTATTTACTATGTATTGTTGTCTATAGAGAATAAGATCCTCAGACTATTTACTATGTACTGTTGTCTATAGAGAATAAGATCCTCAGACTATTTACTATGTATTGTTGTCTATAGAGAATAAGATCCTCAGACTATTTACTATGTACTGTTGTCTATAGAGAATAAGATCCTCAGACTATTTACTATGTACCGTTGTCTATAGAGAATAAGATCCTCAGACTATTTACTATGTACTGTTGTCTATAGAGAATAAGATCCTCAGACTATTTACTATGTACTGTTGTCTATAGAGAATACGATCCTCAGACTATTTACTATGTACTGTTGTCTATAGAGAATAAGATCCTCAGACTATTTACTATGTACTGTTGTCTATAGAGAATAAGATCCTCAGACTATTTACTATGTACTGTTGTCTATAGAGAATAAGATCCTCAGACTATTTACTATGTACTGTTGTCTATAGAGAATAATATCCTCAGACTATTTACTATGTACTGTTGTCTATAGAGAATAAGATCCTCAGACTATTTACTATGTAGTGTCTATAGAGAATAAGATCCTCAGACTATTTACTATGTACTGTTGTCTATAGAGAATAAGATCCTCAGACTATTTACTATGTACTGTTGTCTATAGAGAATAAGATCCTCAGACTATTTACTATGTACTGTTGTCTATAGAGAATAAGATCCTCAGACTATTTACTATGTACTGTTGTCTATAGAGAATAAGATCCTCAGACTATTTACTATGTACTGTTGTCTATAGAGAATAATATCCTCAGACTATTTACTATGTACTGTCTATAGAGAATACGATCCTCAGACTATTTACTATGTACTGTTGTCTATAGAGAATAAGATCCTCAGACTATTTACTATGTACTGTTGTCTATAGAGAATAAGATCCTCAGACTATTTACTATGTACTGTTGTCTATAGAGAATAAGATCCTCAGACTATTAACTATGGACTGTCTATAGAGAATAAGATCCTCAGACTATTTACTATGTACTGTTGTCTATAGAGAATAAGATCCTCAGACTATTTACTATGTACTGTTGTCTCTAGAGAATAATATCCTCAGACTATTTACTATGTACTGTTGTCTATAGAGAATAAGATCCTCAGACTATTTACTATGTACTGTTGTCTATAGAGAATAAGATCCTCAGACTATTTACTATGTACTGTTGTCTATAGAGAATAAGATCCTCAGACTATTTACTATGTACTGTTGTCTATAGAGAATAAGATCCTCAGACTATTTACTATGTACTGTTGTCTCTAGAGAATAAGATCCTCAGACTATTTACTATGTACTGTTGTCTATAGAGAATAAGATCCTCAGACTATTTACTATGTACTGTTGTCTATAGAGAATAAGATCCTCAGACAATTTACTATGTACTGTTGTCTATAGAGAATAAGATCCTCAGACTATTTACTATGTATTGTTGTCTATGGAGAATAACATAATAAGAGAGAGGTGTAGTGTAGGTCAGGTCAGATTTAGGTTTTAATTAGGCTGGCTGTCAATTTTTAATTCTTTATATTCACAGATATTAACACCCTTGTACCCTCCCCTCTCTCTCTCTCTCTCTCTCTCTCTCTCTCTCTCTCTCTCTCTCTCTCTCTCTCTGTCTCTCTCTCTCTCTCTCTCTCTCTCTCTCTCTCTCTCTCTCTCTCTCTCTCTCTCTCTCTCTCTCTCTCTCTCTCTCTCTCTCTCTCTCTCTCTCTCTCTCTGTCTCTCTCGCTCTGTCTCTCTCTGTCTCTCTCTGTCTCTCTCTGTCTCTCTCTGTCTCTCTCTCTCTCAGGTGAAAAGTGTCGTAGCTTCATTGATCTGGCTCCGGCCTCAGAGAGAGGTGAGTAATGTGCATATATACATTCTATAATCTTCTGTTTAAAACAGACGTCTTCACTTCCATGTACTGTGCCCATTCAGTATAAGACAGACTTCTAACGATAATAAACTTGATTGGAATTGGCTATTAGCGGCAACACAATAACATACAGCGTTTCGCAAAGGCGTGTGCGCCCCTGACGTGTACCTAAACAACGCACAACCACACCGAACAACGGAGCTCCGACACAACGCGGGAAATATGAACAAATAAAACTTCAAATTGAATGAAATGAACAGAACTTCTATCTCGTGAGTGTTATGATTACACGTGCACCTAAACAATGTTTCACTCTGAGGTAAATTACACATTTTCTTGTTTTGTTTTATTTACGGAAAGCCAGGAGCACATTCCAACACTCCAGACTTAATTTACAAATGAAGCATGTGTGTTTAGTGAGTCCGCCAGATCAGAGGCAGGAGGGATGACCAGGGATTTTCTCTTGATAATTGTGTGATTTAGACCCTTTTCCTGTCCTGCTAAGCATTTAAAATGTAACGAGTACTTTTGGGTGTCAGGGAAAATGTATGGAGTAAAAAATACATTATTTTCTTAATGAAGTAAAAGTAAAAGTCGTCAAAAATATAAATAGTGAAGTAAAGTAAAGTACAGATACCCCAAAAAACTACTTAAGTAGTACTTAAAAGTATTTTTACTTAAGTACTTTAGACCCCTGTGAACTGGGCATTATTGGAATATAAAGCTTCTGTAGCTTACTGCTTACAAAATAACTCAAGAACGATGTACAGTACCAGTCAAAAGTTTGGACACAGCTACTCATTCATGGGCTTTTCTTTATTTTTACTATTTTCTACAATGTAGAATAATAGTGAAGACATCAACACTATGAAATAACACATATGGAATCATGTAGTAACCAGAAAAGTGTTAAACAAATCAAAATATATTTTATATTTGAGAATCTTCAAAGTAGCCACCCTTTGCCTTGATGACAGCTTTGCACACTCTTGGCATTCTCTCAACCAGCTTCATGAGGTAGTCACCTGGAATGCATTTCAATTAACAGGTGTGCCTTATTAAAAGTTAATTTGTGGAATTTCTTTCCTTAATGCATTTGAGCCAATCAGTTGTGTTGTGACAAGGTAGGGGTGGTATACAGAAGATAGCCCTACAGTGGCTTGCGAAAGTATTCACCCCCCTTGGCATTTTTCCTATTTTGTTGCCTCACAACCTGGAAATAAAATGGATTTTTTTGGTGGTTTGTATCATTTGATTTACACAACATGCCTACCACTTTGAAGATGCAAAATATGTTTTCTTGTGAAACAAACAAGAAATAAGACAAAAAAACAGAAAACTTGAGCGTGCATAACTATTCACCCCCCCAAAGTCAATACTTTGTAGAGCCACCTTTTGCAGCAATTACAGCTGCAAGTCTCTTGGGGTATGTCTCTATAAGCTTGGCACATCTAGCCATTGGGATTTTTGCCCATTCTTCAAGGCAAAACTGCTCCAGCTCCTTCAAGTTGGATGGGTTCCGCTGGTGTACAGCAATCTTTAAGTCATACCACAGATTCTCAATTGGATTGAGGTCTGGGCTTTGACTAGGCCATTCCAAGACATTTAAATGTTTCCCCTTAAACCACTCAAGTGTTGCTTTAGCAGTATGCTTAGGGTCATTGTCCTGCTGGAAGGGAACCTCCGTCCCAGTCTCAAATCTTTGGAAGACTGAAACAGGTTTCCCTCAAGAATTTCCCTGTATTTAGCACCATCCATCATTCCTTCAATTCTGACCAGGATGAAAAACATCCCCACAGCATGATGCTGCCACCACCATGCTTCACTGTGGGGATGGTGTTCTCGGGGTGATGAGAGGTGTTGGGTTTGCGCCAGACATAGCGTTTTCCTTGATGGCCAAAAAGCTCAATTTTAGTCTCATCTGACCAGAGTACCTTCTTCCATATGTTTGGGGAGTCTCCCACATGCCTTTTGGCAAACACCAAACATCTTTGCTTATTTTTTTCTTTAAGCAATGGCTTTTTTCTGGCCACTCTTCCATAAAGCCCAGCTCTGTGGAGTGTACGGCTTAAAGTGGAATGCTTTTCCAACAGTTGGGCATAGGCTCACTTCATCACACGCGATGCATGTCAATAATCTTTCCTTTCTCCCAAAGTGTGCACTTGTTCACTTCCCTTCATGGATTCGAAAGAAAATTACTAGTAGTAGTAGGTCCAGAGGCATCATGTGCCCCCTCAGATTTGTCCAGTTTGAAATAAAATAAAATAATATTTGTTTTGTTTTGTTTTGTTGTGGTTGTTTCTCTGTGATACAACTAGCGACCTAGCAAGTTGACTTTAGCCGGCCCAGATAGGTTCCCAATCTCATAACTAACTACCAAGAAGCCATTTCAGACTGTCAATCAAGTTAGAGTAGCTTGCTTGCGGCAGGTAGCTTAGCGGTTATTGAGCGTTGTGCCAGTAACCGAAAGGTCGCTGGTTCTAATCCCCGAGCAGACTAGGTGAAAAATCTGTCATTGTGCCCTTGAGCAAGGCACTTAACCCTAATTGGATAAGAGCGTCTGCTAAAATGTAAAAAATTTAACTATCTGGCATGCCTGCTGGTAAGGTTGGTAGACTTTCAAACAGCAAGCAATAACTAAATGTACTGAATAAGACTCACATTCCTTACAGTCTTTTGAGCAGAAATGCAGAGAAGCAGAGAAGCAGAGAAGCATATTTAGTTTCTTTAACAAAAGAACCCCCAGTCAGGAGTATACTTAGATATGCAAAAAAATATACAGATTTTCTACATAGAATGAAGCATAATGATTATGGCTCTAGATTGCAGGAAAAAGCTGTTTCAGGTGTTTGAGAAAATGACAAATTCTCCAACTTCCATATAGACCCCCCCCAGCCATCCTCACAAACTTTGTGCCCCCTCAGATTTTTGGAGTGCATGACACCCCTGGGTAGGTCTATATGGAAACTCCCTGAAGCTAATGCCTACACCAATCCAATACTTACAAAATTTGTCAGGAGTAGTCAATGAATGCACACTTCAGGAGAAAGGAGATATTATTAGGACGCACACGACGGCTAATTAGGCTTAAAACAGGCAGTCTATTATTTTGTAATGAGAGACAG
This sequence comes from Coregonus clupeaformis, assembly GCF_020615455.1. Classification (NCBI taxonomy): domain Eukaryota; kingdom Metazoa; phylum Chordata; class Actinopteri; order Salmoniformes; family Salmonidae; genus Coregonus; species Coregonus clupeaformis. Next base: position 36,603,818 of record NC_059226.1, on the reverse strand, counting down.
AGATTCACCATTTAATGAATCCTCCTGTTCCTGGGCTGCATTCCAAACGTCTCTTGTGGTGTTCCGTCTGTAGAACAGTAGAACTCATGAAATTCCAATAGAATATGAATATACTCTCCGCTGAAAGCTCAGGCTCATTCAAGATGTAGAACACGGAATTGGAAGGAATATATATATTTTTTTTTTGTGCTAACTTTTTTTCCCTGTCAGGTTTTTGCCCCTCAAGGCATGTTTGTGTTTCTCTCCATCTCTCTCTCCATCTCTCTCTCTCTCTCTCTCTCTCTCTCTCTCTCTCTCTCTCCATCTCTCTCTCTCTCTCTCTCTCTCTCTCTCTCTCTCTCTCTCTCTCTCTCCATCTCTCTCTCTCTCTCTCTCTCTCTCTCTCTCTCTCTCTCTCTCTCTCTCTCTCTCTCTCTCTCTCTCTTCTCTCTATCTGTAGGATCTTTTTCTCAGACAGTAATTGTGGGCAGAGAGAAGATGTGTTAGGGAAACTCTCTGTGGAGTCTACGGTTAAGTCTCAAATGGCACCCTATTCACTATATAGTGCACTACTTTTGATCAGGGCCCTGGTCAAAAGCAGTGCACTGTACAGGGAATATAGGGTGCCGTTTGAGACGCAGATACAAGCGGTTTTATCTCCCCTGTGGTGTGTAGTTTGACAACCATGTACACTGAATAAATATATAAACACAACAAGTAAAGGGTTGGTCCTATGTTTCATCAGCTGAAATAAAAAAAATCCCAGAAATGTTCCATACGCAGAAAAAACGTATTTCTGTCTGTAAGCCCTTTTGTGGGGAAAAACTCATTCTGATTGGCTGGGCCTGGCAGTTCCCCTACCCAGTCATGTGATATCAATAGACTAGGGCCTAATGAATTTATTTAAATTGACTGATTTCCTTATATGAACTGTAACTCAGTAAAATCTTTGAAATTGTTGCATGTTGTGTTTATATTTTTGTTCAACAACAAGCTACTTCTTCAATCCAGGACAGATATCAACAGGGTATGTAGACAGAGCAGGCACTCAGAGAGAGAGAGAGAGAGAGAGAGAAATGAGAGTGAGAGAGGGAGAGAGAGAGAGAGAGATGGATACTGTGTGTGTATGTGTGTGTGTGTGTGCGTGTTTGAACAATGTGTGTGTGTGTGTTTAAAGATAGTGAATGTGTGCGTGCGTGTTTCATCTGTGTGTTTGAACAGTGTGTGTGTTTGTGCGTGCGCATGTGCATGAGTGTGTGTGTGTGTGTGTGTGTGTGTGTGTGTGTGTGTGTGATTTAAGTCAGAGACGGTGCTGTGAGGGAGAGCATGCTGAGCTAGCTGCTGGTTAATGCTGGGGTGATGGTTGCTGTAGAGACTCAGAGGTGTGTGTGTGTGTTTCAACAATGTGTGTGCGTTTCAATATTGTGTGTGTGTCTATAACGTGTGTGTCTGTGTGTGTGTTGGTTGGTCTAGAGGCTCCTGAGGACCAGTGTGTTTTTACTGAACAAGATGAGATGAGCAAGAGAGATATCAATATTGCTAACTGATGTCGTCTCTGTTTAATACTGCTTTCATCTCTACACTAACATCATCTCTGTTTAATACTGCTTTCATCTCTACACTAACATAATCTCTGTTTAATACTGCTTTCATCTCTACACTAAGGTCATCTCTGTTTAATACTGCTTTCATCTCTACACTAAGGTCATCTCTGTTTAAACACAACATGCAACAATTTCAAAGATTTTATTGAGTTACAGTTCATATAAGGAAATCAGTCAATTTAAATAAATAAATTAGGCCCTAATCTATTGATTTCACATGACTGAGCTGGGGTGCTGCCATGGGGGAGACAGGCCCAGCCAATCAGAATGAGTTTCTCCCCACAAAAGAGAAGGGCGTCCTAGTAGAATAAAAGGGTCTCTATAGTGAGAGAGGGGCGTCCTAGTAGAATAAAAGGGTCTCTATAGTGAGAGAGGGGTGTCCTAGTAGAATAAAAGGGTCTCTATAGTGAGAGAGGGGTGTCCTAGTAGAATAAAAGGGTCTCTATAGTGAGAGAGGGGTGTCCTAGTAGAATAAAAGGGTCTCTATAGTGAGAGAGGGGCGTCCTAGTAGAATAAAATGGTCTCTATAGTGAGAGAGGGGTGTCCTAGTAGAATAAAAGGGTCTCTATAGTGAGAGAGGGGTGTCCTAGTAGAATAAAAGGGTCTCTATAGTGAGAGAGGGTGTCCTAGTAGAATAAAAGGGTCCCTATAGTGAGAGAGGGGCGTCCTAGTAGAATAAAGGTCTCATAGGAGAAGGGTGTCAGTAGAATAAAAGGGTCTCTATAGTGAGAGAGGGGTGTCCTAGTAGAATAAAAGGGTCTCTATAGTGAGAGAGGGTGTCCTAGTAGAATAAAAGGGTCCCTATAGTGAGTAAACTTTTTACTTTTCTACTTCCTTGTTATTTAGCTATTTAATTTAATATCAACAACTGTCACCGTTTACATAGAATCTGGTCTGGGATCAGCAAGCTGTTTGGTGTATTCTGTCTATTTCACTTTGACGTTTCCCTGTCATAGTTTTCTTCTTCCATGGCTGTTGTTGTCTAGGAGGTTTGTAAAATGTGGCCACCTGTTTCCTGACACCTAGACGCCACCTGAGAGCTTTATAAACAACAACAAGAAGAATACTTTTTTACATTCACATGCAATTCCCCCAGAACTAATTATCTTGGATTGGTTACTTTCAAAAGCTCTGTCACACACACACACACACACACACACACACACACACACACACACACACACACGCACGCACAAACACAGACATGCACACACACACACACACACACACACACACACACACGCACGCACAAACACAGACGCGCACACACACACACACACACACACACACAGTGTCTCCTGTTAATGTAATGAATTCAGAGATAGTAAATGTGTTATCGGTGTCTCAGCTACTTAGGGTATATTGACAGACTGAGCCCTCTCTCTCCTGGCTCCTTGGATGCCTCCCAAATGGCACCCAATTCCGTATATAGTGCACTACCTTTGACCTGTATGGTTAAAGTCAAAATGGACTAGGGTAGACCCTGGTCAAAAGTAGTGCACCATGTAGAGAGATATTGGGTGCCATTTGGGATGCATGTCTTGTGTTTCTGTCATTAAAATACTGACTGACAAGTCATATATTTGGTTCACTGTCTTTCATGAGGTCGGGAGAAGCAGCAGAGTACAACCTATCAACCCTCATCCCAAAGCTAGGGAAATGTATCCTGATCTGCCCCAAGGTGTCAGAGATGTATTCAACCCTCATCCCAAAGCTAGGGAAATGTATCCTGATCTGCCCCAAGGTGTCAGAGATGTATTCAACCCTCATCCCAAAGCTAGGGAAATGCATCCTGATCTGCCCCAAGGTGTCAGAGATGTATTCAACCCTCATCCCAAAGCTAGGGAAATGCATCCTGATCTGCCCCAAGGTGTCAGAGATGTATTCAACCCTCATCCCAAAGCTAGGGAAATGTATCCTGATCTGCCCCAAGGTGTCAGAGATGTATTCAACCCTCATCCCAAAGCTAGGGAAATGCATCCTGATCTGCCCCAAGGTGTCAGAGATGTGTTCAACCCTCATCCCAAAGCTAGGGAAAATGCACCAGTGGATGAGAGGGCAGACGAGACATGGCTTCAGTTCCTGTCAGGAGAGAGTTGACAATCAATCTGAATTGATTTCGACATCCCAGAGAAGACAGTAGAAACATCCATGTGCTCAGCAAGTAACCATACTAAAAGCCAACTTTGACATGCCCTAAAAATGCAGTAGTGTCGATAAGCTGCTTGAGAACATCCCTGTTTCTTCTTACCTCCTCCAGACGCAGACCTTCATCCAATTCATGATCCATGCAGCTTTTTCCTAGAAGCTTGAATCTGATGTGGGCAATGAAAGGGGTTCTTCAACAAAAAAAATCCACTACATTGTCGTTAGCGTTAGCCACTCTGGCAGAGAAAACTGCACTCTGGTAGCTAGCTAATTAGTGGCTACTAAAGTTAGCAAGGCAAATTGAAATAAATTGCATTAACTCAACAAAAAAAAGAAAGTTCTAAAACCAAGAAAACAATATATAGTCTACTTCCTCCGTATCCTGCAGTTTGAAGAAACTAATTTGAATTAAAAAATATCCCCAAAATGCTCAACTACCACTATTCACTATCTCAATTCAAAATCTATCTAACAATGTCACCAACTCACGAAGCTTCTAAAACATACTTAGTATTAGGTTCATTCTCTGATTGGATGGACAGCATGTTAGCTCATACTGCAAAAGCTTTGATTGGTTGGAGGACGCCCGCCGGAGATCGTCATAATCGCCATAGGTCTATAGAAGGGTTGAGGAACCTCCTAGGTCTTGTATTGAAGTAAATGTACCAAGAGGAGGACGGAAGCTAGCTGTCCTCCGGCTACACCATGGTGCTACCCTACAGAGTGCTGTTGAGGCTACTGTAGACCTTCTTTGCAAAACAGTGTGTTTTAATCAATTATTTGGTGACGTGAATATATTTAGTATAGTTTTATCTGAAAAATGATCACTTTTCTTTTATGTTTCATTATTTGTGTGTGTGTGTGTCCCCCAGGGGTCCTGTGGTTGTCGGTGGTATCAGAGATACTCTACATCATGTTGTTGGTGGTTGGGTTCAGTCTCATGTGTCTGGAGCTCTTCCATTCCAGCAACGTCATCGACGGACTTAAACTCAACGCCTTCGCTGCTGTCTTCACCGTGCTCTCAGGTAACACACACACATACACGCACACACACACACGGACACACGCACACACACACACGGACACACGCACACACACACATGGACACACACAAACACATCTATCTCTCTCTCTCTCTCTCTCTCTCTCTCTCTCTCTACACCTCTCTTTCTCTCTCTCTCTTTCTGTGTTTCTGTCTCTGTCTCTCTCTCTCCTCTCTGGCTATCTCTCTCTCTCTTTCTGTATCTCTCTCTCTCTCTTTCTGAGTCCCCCCCCCCCCCCCCCTCTCTCTAGCCGCAGGACAGCTGGCACCCTATTCCCTACATTGTGCACTACTTTAGACCAGGACCCATAGGGACTACATAGTGACTACATAGGGACTACATAGGGACTACATAGGGAATCGGATGCCATTTGGGACACATTCAGAGATTATTACATTTGTCTACCGGCACACACACACACAAATGCATACACACAAACACTTCATCTTATACGCATAAATACAGCAGCTGCATGTTGGTGTTGTAATCCAGTAACACATAGCGTTGTCCTCTTAATGAGTATCTATATCAATGTTACTTAATGTGTACTGTGTGTTTATGAGGAATTACCATATATAATGTAATATATGACAGGTCATACAGATGGCAGTGTGTTTATGAGTAATTACCATATATAATGTAATATATGACAGTTCATACAGATGGCAGTGTGTTTATGAGTCATTACCATATATAATGTAATATATATGACAGGTCATACAGATGGCAGTGTGTTTATGAGTAATTACCATATATAATGTAATATATGACAGGTCATACAGATGGCAGTGTGTTTATGAGTAATTACCATATATAATGTAATATATGACAGGTCATACAGATGGCAGTGTGTTTATGAGTAATTACCATATATAATGTAATATATGACAGGTCATACAGATGGCAGTGTGTTTATGAGTAATTACCATATATAATGTAATATATGACAGGTCATACAGATGGCAGTGTGTTTATGAGTAATTACCATATATAATGTAATATATGACAGGGCATACAGATGAATCAGTCTAGTGTGAGTTATGAGTTTAATGTGAAGTTATTAATGGAGGTGAGGGGAGGATTTATAATAATAATAATAATAATTATTATTGTGATTTAGTTTGTTATGTAACTGTTTATGTGTGTGTGTGTTCAAACCTCTGTGTGTGTATGTGTGTGTGTATGTGTGTGTGTGTGTGTATGTGTGTGTGTTTAACCTCTGTGTGTGTGTGTGTGTGTGTGTGTGTGTGTGTGTGTGTGTATGTGTGTGTGTGTTTAAACCTCTGTGTGTGTGTGTGTGTGTGTGTATGTGTGTGTGTTTAACCTCTGTGTGTGTGTGTGTGTGTGTGTGTGTGTGTGTGTATGTGTGTGTGTTTAAACCTCTGTGTGTGTGTATGTGTGTGTGTTTAAACCTCTGTGTGTGTACGTGTGTGTATGTGTGTGTGTGTGTGTGTGTATGTGTGTGTGTTTAACCTCTGTGTCTGTGTCTCCTCAGGTCTGCTAGGCATGGTGGCTCACATGATGTACACCCAGGTGTTCCAGATCACAGTGAGTCTAGGTCCTGAAGACTGGAGACCCCACTCCTGGGACTACGGCTGGTCCTTCTGGTCAGTACTCATAGTGTCTGTGTGTGTGTGTGTTTTGGTAAGAGTGATGACATATCAGAGTCTGAATATGAGTGGTTACTGACTGTACATTTCTCCAGTGAAACACTGGTGTCACAGTCAAAAAGCAGCAACAAATGGTATATAAACCAGTGATTCCAGAATGTACTGAGCATTCTAGAAGTTCTATTCATTCCATGCCATTCTATACTGTCCAACTCCCATCTCGGAACACAGGCAACATCTCCATCTAGAAACCAGCTGACGACCGACCGTTGTGTCCATATCAACCCACCCGTATTTATAAACACCAACACATATGGCTGTTTTCTCTAGGAGCTGCGTCCCAAATGGCACCCTATTCCCTACATAGTGCACTACTTTTGGCCAGAGTTTTATCACTCCGCCTTATGGGCATAGGGTATAATTTGGGACGCTGCCTTGGTTAATGAGTGTGCCTTAGATTCTCCTTGACTTTCCACCTTCCACGTCTAGAGCTAGAGAAGACAGCTGTTGTCTGGGACACATGCTCACACACACACGAGGAGGAAGAGCTATTCAGTCTCTCTCTCTCTCTCTCTCTCTCTCTCTCTCGCTCTCTCTCTCTCTCTCTCTCTCTCTCTCTCTCTCTCTCTCTCTCTCTCTCTCTCTCTCTCTCTCTCTCTCTCTCTCTCTCTCTCTCTCTCTCTCTCTCAGCCTGGCGTGGGGCTCCTTCACCTGCTGCATGGCAGCTTCCGTCACCACCCTCAACTCTTACACCAAGACGGTCATCGAGTTCCGGCACAAGCGCAAACTGTTCGAGCAGGGTCTCAGGGAGGAGCAGAACTACCTCGACCAGGATGCCTTCCACTACTTCAGGGACCGCTCCCTCCAGTCCATCTCCAGCTCCATGGAGGTCTACCCTGGGCACGGGGGAGGAAGGCTGCCTGGGGGTCCTGGAGGTGTTGGGGGAGGCCTGGTGGGGTCCGGGCTGCTTGGAGTACCAGGGAAAGGGAAGATGAGTGGGCACTCAGGTTCCATCGACCTGGGAGAGAACTCGGAGTCCCTGGGGGAGGAACAGTGCTGAGAGAGAGGGGGAGAGGGTTGTGAAATTCCAGTAACCTTCCAAAAATGCCAAGTTTTTCCCGGAAATCCTGGTTGTAAAGCTCTGGGAATCAGAAGGGGACGATGAGCAGCACATTGGGAATATTCCAACCAGGATTTCTGGAAAACCTGGGAATTTTAGGAAAAGTGACCAGAATTGTACAATCCTAGTGTTGGGAAGTTGGTGAAGTTTGTGAAGAAGATGCTGATCTTGGGTTAGGAGAGGTGTATATAGTGTAATGCTTTGGTCTGAAGAAGTAGTCCGCTATCCTGTACATATGTGGACAGGGCGTCGTGTGACACGGACAATGATGAGATAGATGGAGTTATGTGGACAGGGTGGCAGGTGGAGCGTTGATGAGATAGACGGAGTTATGTGGACAGGGTGGCAGGTGGAGCGATGATGAGATAGATGGAGTTATGTGGACAGGGTGGCAGGTGGAGCGATGATGAGATAGATGGAGTTATGTAGACAGGGTGGCAGGTGGAGCGATGATGAGATAGACGGAGTTATGTGGACAGGGTGGCAGGTGGAGCGATGATGAGATAGATGGAGTTATGTGGACAGGGTGGCAGGGGGAGCGTTGATGAGATAGATGGAGTTATGTGGACAGGGTGGCAGGTGGAGCGTTGATGAGATAGATGGAGTTATGTGGACAGGGTGGCAGGGGGGAGCGTTGATGAGATAGATGGAGTTATGTGGACAGGGTGGCAGGGGGAGCGTTGATGAGATAGATGGAGTTATGTGGACAGGGTGGCAGGTGGAGCGATGATGAGATAGACGGAGTTATGTGGACAGGGTGGCAGGGGGAGCGTTGATGAGATAGATGGAGTTATGTGGACAGGGTGGCAGGTGGAGCGATGATGAGATAGATGGAGTTATGTAAAGTCTCAAATGACAGCCTATTCTTCATGTACTTCAGGCTCTGGTCAAACGTAGTGCCCTACAAACATAGTGCCCTACAAAAGTAGTGCCCTACATTAGAGATTCAATCCAATGTGGAGATGGAACCAGACAGCTCCTCCTCTTCCTGTTCATCACAGGGGACGTGTCCCAAAATGGCACAATATTCCCTATGTAGTGTACTAGTTTTGTGACGCATTGTGGTGGCAGCATTATGCTGTGGGGATGTTTTTCATCGGCAGGGACTGGGAAACTGGTCAGAATTGAAGGAATTATGGATGGCGCTAAATACAGGGAAGTTCTTGAGGGAAACCTGTTTCAGTCTTTCAGAGTTTTGAGACTGGGACGGAGGTTCACCTTCCAGCAGGACAATGACCCTAAGCATACTGCTAAAGCAACACTTGAGTGGTTTAATGGGAAACATTTAAATGTCTTGGAATGGCCTAGTCAAAGCCCAGACCTCAATCCAATTGATAATCTGTGGTATGATTTAAAGATTGCTGTACACCAGCGGAACCCATCCAACTTGAATGAGCTGGAGCAGTTTTGCCTTGAAGAATGGGCAAAAATCCCAGTGGCTAGATGTGCCAAGCTTATAGAGACATACCCCAAGAGACTTGCAGCTGTAATTGCTGCAAAAGGTGGCTCTACAAAGTATTGATTTTGGGGGGGGAGGGGAGGGGGGGGGGGTGAATAGTTATGCACGCTCAAGTTTTCTGTTTTTTTGTGTGTTATTTCTTGTTTGTGTAACAAAAAATATATATATATTGCATCTTCTAAGTGGTAGGCATGTTGTGTAAATCAAATGATACAACCCCCCCAAAAAATCAATTTTAATTCCAGGTTGTACGGCAACAAAATAGGAAAAATGCCAAGGGGGGTGAATACTTTCGCAAGCCACTGTATGTGCTATCACAGGGGACGTGTCCCAAATGGCACTATATTCCCTATGTAGTGTACTAACTTTAACCAGAGCTCTATGTGCCGTAGTACTCTATGAAGGGAATGGGGTGTGATTTGGGACGCATCCCAAACCTCACCGGAAGCACAGTAAAGACTTCAAAAAGGCCTCACTGCGTTTTAGGACCCTTGAAGAAGTATATGGAAGGACTGACGTAAAAAGACGATGAAGATTCGTAAGAAACCTGAACAGATGATAAGAACATTATAGACATACCAGCGACACAACAAAATATATATTCAAAGGTTTATAAAAATAAAAAGAAGATTGTATTAATATATTTGACCTTGAACTGTGATAGAAAGAGGTTGTTTTTTGGGAGGGAAGGTATAGGAGATTAAAGTATGTATTGATGAAAGTATATATTCAATACTATTACTAAATATATTAAATATATATTTCCGTATAAGAGTTGTGATATTTCCAGTCTGTTGGGTGCAGGGATATTATTGCTCTGTATTCAGTAAGTTATTATGGATATTATTAAAACATGCCCTTACATTGTAATGTTGCAACAAAAAGAAAGCATATTTGGAGATGTAAGATGTCATATATTATTATTATATTTATAATACAGATTGAGGTTCATGTTCAGTAATGTTTGTTTTGATCAGATGTTTGATTGTCTGATAAGAACACTTTAACACTGCCTCATGACGATAATATATGTGTACCGTTACAATACAATACAGTACTACACATTACAGTACAATACAATACAATACAGTAATATACAATACTATACAGGACAATACAATACAATACAGTATAATACAATACAGTACATTGAATGCAATACTAGACAATACTAGACAATACAGTACAAAACAATATACTGTACAACGTTAGACAATATAATGTACAATACATCTGCTCTAGCACAGTAACAACATGTATGCTTATTAAATACTAATGTTTTGGTGTTGAGGACTTAAAGAGGTGGTGTTTAATATGTTCTGTCTCTCACTTGAATATGCCTTCATATGCTGCTGGTTGAATTTCATGTTCATGTATTCATTTATTATATTGATATATATATATATATATATATTCGTTAAGAAATAACCTGGTGAAAACAGTAATAACGCTCTCCTTTAGTTTCACTTCAACTAATCATCATCTACTCATCAAGCCCTTGACCTGCTGAATGAGGTGAGCTAGTTCAGGGCTACTGCAACATTGGATAAGGTCTGGGGGTCTCCGAGGAGAGGGTTGAGCACCACTGCAGTACAGCACAGTCTTCTCTGCCTGTTAAAGGTGTACTCAGCCAGATGACGTTGTAAACACAAAGTAAACACAATATCAGGTGCATTTCCACAACAACTAAGAGCGTTGAAGCGTAAGGCTGAACTCCTCCAGTGTTTGGTCCTGTAGCTACCCGTGCTCATTATATATACTCTGTGTGACCTGTGTGAAAGTCACGCATCTCGTTACTTGCGGACAGTGCTGCTGCATTGCAACGTCATCTTGCTGAGTCTACCGTTAAAAGTCCCATTTCTTATATTTAGGGCCTTGTGTGACACGCACAATCATGTCACATGACCTGGATCTTAACATTTATTTAAAGCTTTTTTCATCAAACTGTTCCATTTCTTTTTATATCAGATTGTCCTTCACCATCCTCCATCACCATCCTCCATCACCATCCTCCATCACCATCCTCCATCACTATCCTCCATCACCATCCTCCAGTACCATCCTCCATCACCATCCTCCAGCACCATCTTCCAGCACCATCCTCCATCACCATCCTCCAGCACCATCTTCCAGCACCATCCTCCAGTACCATCCTCCATCACCATCCTCCAGCACCATCTTCCAGCACCATCCTCCATCACCATCCTCCAGCACCATCTTCCAGCACCATCTTCCAGCACCATCCTCCATCACCATCCTCCATCACATCCTCCAGTACCATCTTCCAGCACCATCTTCCAGCACCATCTTCCAGCACCATCCTCCATCACCATCCTCCATCACCATCCTCCAGCACCATCTTCCAGCACCATCTTCCAGCACCATCCTCCATCACCATCCTCCAGTACCATCCTCCATCACCATCCTCCATCACCATCTTCCAGCACCATCTTCCAGCACCATCTTCCAGCACCATCCTCCATCACCATCCTCCAGCACCATCTTCCAGCATCATCCTCCATCACCATCCTCCATCACCATCCTCCAGTACCATCTTCCAGCACCATCCTCCATCACCATCCTCCATCACCATCCTCCATCACCATCCTCCATCACCATCCTCCATCACTATCCTCCATCACCATCCTCCAGTACCATCCTCCATCACCATCCTCCAGCACCA
>NC_059226.1:36562172-36587172 GCF_020615455.1 Coregonus clupeaformis | reverse complement strand
CCATCTGCAACTCCCCTACAGACTCGGGAGAGGTGAAGGTTGAGAGCCATGCAAACACGACTCTGCCAAGCTGCACTGCTTCTTGACACACTGCTCGCTTAACCCGGAAGCCAGCCGCACCAATGTGTCGGAGGAAACACCATCCAGCTGGCGACCGAGGTCAGCTTGCAGGCACCCGGCCCGCCACAAGGAGTCACTAGAGCGCGATGGAACAAGGAAATCCCGGCCGGCCAAACCCTCCCCTAACCCGAACCACTTGTGCGCCGCCTCATTAGTCTCCCGGTCAAAGGCCGACTGTTACACATCCTGGGATCGAACCCGGAACTGTAGTGATGCCTTAGACCGCTGCGCCACTCGGCAGGCCCAGAATTGCTGTATTTCTAATAGTACTGTAATTCCACCCCACAGAGTACTGTACCATACTGTATTTTTGGAGAGGTAAAAAACCTTCGACCACTAGTGGGTGAATGATATTGTTGTTTCTGGCAAATTTTGAGGCATGTCTTGTAAGAGGTTATATTTATTGCACCTGTTAGTGTGAGTGCTGGACCAATTTAAATGCTATGTGGTAGTAGTGACGCATCAAATTGAAATGTATAGGGGACAGATAAAATCAAATCAAATTAATGTGTATTGGTCGCGTACACAGTTTAGCAGATGTTATAGCGGGTGCAGTAAAATGCTTATGTTACTAGCTCCTAACAATGCAGTAAAATGCTTATGTTACTAGCTCCTAATAATGCAGTAAAATGCTTATGTTACTAGCTCCTAATAATGCAGTAAAATGCTTATGTTACTCGCTCCACTCCTCAAGAAACCAACACTCGACTCATCTAACTTCAAAAACTACAGACCTGTATTCTTTCTTTTCTTTCCAAAACACTTGAGCATTCTGTCTCTGACCAACTCTCTCATTATCTCTCTCAGAATGATCTTCTTGACCCTAACCAGTCAGGCATCAAGACAGGTCCCTCAACCGAGAATGCTCTTCTCTGTGTCACGCACTGCCAAAGCTGACTCTCTCTCCTCTGTTCTCGTCCTCCTAGATCTATCAGCTGCCTTCGACACCGTGAACCAACCCTCTCAGGGTTGCATTCTACTTGGCAAGCCGCTCCTACCAGGTGACGTGGAGAGGATCTGTGTCTGCACCACATACAGTTGAAGTCGGAAGTTTACATACACTTAGGTTGGAGTCATTAAAACTCATTTTTCAACCTCTCCACAAATTTCTTGTTAACGAACTATAGTTTTGGCAAGTTGGTTAGGACATCTACTTTGTGCATGACACAAGTAATTTTTCCAACAATTGTTTACAGACAGATTAGTTACTGTATTACAATTCCAGTGGGTCAGAAGTTTACATACACTAAGTTGACTGTGCCTTTAAACAGCTTGGACAATTCCAGAAAATGATGTCATGGCTTTAGAAGCTTCTGATAGGCTAATTGACATCATTTGAGTCAATTGGAGGTGTACCTGTGGATGTATTTCAAGGCCTACCTTCAAACTCAGTGCCTCTTTGCTTGACATCATGGGAAAATCAAAAGAAATCAGCCAAGACCTCAGAAAAAAATGTGTAGACCTCCCCAAGTCTGGTTCATCCTTGGGAGCAATTTCCAAATGCCTGAAGGTACCACGTTCATCTGTACAAACAATAGTACGCAAGTATAAACATCATGGGACCACGCAGCCGCCATACCGCTCAGGAAGGAGACACGTTCTGTCTCCTAGAGATTAACGTACTTTGGTGTGAAAAGTGCAAATCAATCCCAGAACAACAGCAAAGGACCTTGTGAAGATGCTGGAACAAAAAGGTACAAAAGTATCTATATCTGTCACGGTTTCGGCCGAGGCTGCCTCTCTTCCTTGCTCGGGCAGGCTTCGGCGTTCGTCGTCTCCGGAATACTAGCTGCCACCGTTGCATGTTTCTATGTTCGTTTGCTTTTGTCTGATTGTTGTTACACCTGTTATCGTTTAGTGTAATTAGTGTCCTATAAGTTCTCGTTGTGTTTGTCTAGTGTTGTGTGTTATTGTTTTACTGTCGTGCCGGTAGGCTGTATTTCTACTGTTTGCTCGGTTGAGCTATTTCTCCATATTGTTTGGAGTGTTTTGTCGCACCTGTTAGTGCGCCTGTTATTTTCGCCTACGTGCGGAGTTTTCGCCTCAGGGCATTTATTCGTGATTGTTTTTGTGTGCATCTACTAAAGTCTGTTGGACTAACGTTCTGCGTCCTGCGCCTGATTCCACCACCACACCCACCTACATCTACCTTGACAGAATAACACACCACAAGAATGGAATCAGCAGGAGCCGCAGCAGCACAGGCGACGCTGGAGGACCGGGTCCGCGAGCAGAATGACCAGATCCTGCGGATGGGGTCCGCACTGCAGGAGGTGATCACCACCATCCGAGGCTGGGAGACCCGAGGGACACCTCCACCACCATCCTCCCTGCCCGCACCATCGGCAAGTCAGCCCATTCCCGCTCCGGAACCCAGAGGAGTTCGACTCTCGCTCCCGAGGGCCTACGATGGGACCGCTGCCGGGTGTCAGGGATTCCTTCTCCAGGTGGAGCTTTACCTGGCCACCGTGCACCCGGCGCCCTCGGGACACGAGAGCGTGTCCGCCTGATCTCCTGCCTTTCCGGTAAGGCGTTGGAATGGGCCAACGCAGAGTGGAGGAGAATCGACGCTACCACCATCACCTATGACGAGTTCTCCCGCCGCTTCAGGGCGGTGTTTGACCATCCCCCGGAGGGGAAAGCGGCGGGGGAGCGTCTGTTCTGCCTCCGGCAGGGGAAGAGGAGTGCCCAGGAGTTCGCCTTAGAATTCCGGACTCTAGCGGCGGATGCAGGGTGGAATGAGCGGGCCCTCATCGATCACTACCGATGTAGTCTACGTGAGGACGTCCGTAGGGAGCTGGCCTGTAGGGACACCAGCCTCTCGTTCGACCAGTTGGTCGACATGTCCATCAGGCTGGATACCCTGCTAGCTACCCGCGGACGTCCCGAGGGGGGTCCATCCATTTCACCCTCCAGCGCCTCCGAGCCGTGCCCCATGGATCTCGGGGGCGCTGGCGCTAGAGAGAGGAGGGGTCGGATGACGAGGGGGTCCATCTCCTGCACCAACTGTGGTCGGGGAGGACACACCGCGGCTAGGTGCTGGGGATGGCCTCCTAGGGGAGAAGGCGACAGGTCCCGCACTGGGGAGTCCTTCCAGGTGAGTAGGCGCCCCACTCACCCAGAGCTCTCTGTTGCACACTTCTGTATGCCTGTGCGTTTTCCACAGGTAGCACCTCATTCCCAGCATAAGGCGCTGGTAGATTCAGGCGCGGCTGGGAATTTTGTTGATAAGAAATTTTGTTTAGCCTTAGGGATTCCCCTTCTCCCTGTTGACGTTCCCTTCCCGTTCATGCCCTAGATAGCCGTCCGTTGGGTGCGGGCTTGATCAGGGAGGTCACGGCGCCACTTAGGATGTGTGCGCAGGGGGTCATCAGGAGATGATCCAGCTATTTCTGATCGACTCGCCTGCGTATCCGGTGGTGCTGGGCATGCCCTGGTTGAGTACCCATAACCCATCTATTTCGTGGCAGGAGAGGGCTCTGATGGAGTGGTCTGCCCAGTGTGTGGGTCGATGTTTAGGCGTTTCCGTAGGGGCTACCTCTGTGGAGAGTCCAAACCAGGTGCCCGCATTGCACGTTCCCCCTGAGTATGGGGATTTGGCTATTGTGTTCAGTAAGTCGAGGGCGACGCAGTTGCCTCCCCATAGGCAGGGAGATTGTGCGATAGACCTCCAGGCAGGAGTTGCGCTCCCACGGAGCCATGTGTATCCTCTGTCTCAGGAGGAGAAGAGAGCTATGGAGACTTACATAGACAAATCTCTGAGACAAGGATACATACGGCCCTCCACTTCCCCTGCGTCCTCGAGTTTCTTTTTGTTAAGAAAAAGGATGGGGGGTTACGCCCGTGCATTGACTACCGTGGTCTCAATCAGATCACGGTGAAGTACAGTTATCCACTCCCGCTGATTGCGACCATGACGGAGTCATTGCACGGGGCGCGTTTCTTCACTAAATTAGATCTCAGGAGCGCGTACAACTTGGTGCGCATTAGGGGGGGCGATGAATGGAAGACAGCCTTTAGTACCACCTCGGGCCATTACGAGTATCTTGTCATGCCATACGGGTTGATGAACGCTCCTTCAGTTTTCCAATCATTCGTGGATGAGATCTTCAGGGACATGCAGGGGCAGGGGGTGGTCGTGTACATAGATGACATTCTCGTGTACTCGCCTACCCGAGTCGAGCATGTGGCCCTGTGCGCCGAGTGTTGCGGAGGCTGTTGGAGCACGACCTGTATGTCAAGGCAGAGAAGTGTCTGTTCTTCCAGGAGTCGGTCTCCTTTTTGGGTTATCAGTTGTCTGCGTCAGGGGTGAAGATGGAGGTAGACCGGGTGTCAGCCGTGCGTAATTGGCAAACGCCAACCACTGTGAAGGAGGTGCAGCAGTTTTTGGGGTTTGCGAATTACTACCGGAGGTTTATCCTGGGGTTTTGGACAGGTGGCAGCTCCCATAACGTCTCTTTTGAAGGGGGGTCCGGTGCGTCTGCAGTGGTCAGCCGAGGCGGACAGGGCGTTTGGGAGGCTGAAGGACCTGTTTACCTCGGCCCTGGTGCTGGCGCATCCGGATCCCTCTTTGCCATTTCAGGTAGAGGTGGACGCGTCAGAGGCCGGTGTAAGAGCCGTGCTTTCGCAACGGTCCGGCGCGCCACCTAAACTCCGCCCCTGTGCTTTTTATTCCAAGAAGCTCAGTCCGGCAGAGCGAAACTATGACGTAGGGGACAGGGAGCTGTTAGCCGTGGTACAGGCCCTAAAGGTGTGGAGGCACTGGCTTGAGGGGGCTCAACACCCTTTCCTCATTTTGACGGACCACCGTAACCTGGAGTACATCCGGGCAGCGAGGAGGCTGAACCCTCGCCAGGCGAGGTGGAATATGTTTTTGACCCGGTTCACATTTAAGATCACGTACATCCCTGGGTCACAGAACGGTAAGGCAGACGCACTGTCTCGGCAGTATGACACGGAGGAGAGGTCCGTGGAGCCCACTCCCATACTGCCGGAGTCTTGTCTGGTGGCACCGGTAGTGTGGGAGGTCGATGCTGAACTCGAGCGGGCGTTACGCACCGACCCTAGTCCACCTCAATGCCCGGAGGGCCGGAAGTACGTTCCGCTCGAGGTTCGGGATCGATTGATCTATTGGGCTCACACGTCACCCTCCTCTGGACACCCTGGTATCGGCCGGACAGTGCACTGTCTTAGTGCCAAGTACTGGTGGCCCACGTTGGCGAGGGATGTGAGGGTTTATGTTTCCTCCTGCTCGGTGTGCGCCCAGTGTAAGGCGCCTAGACATCTGCCTAGGGGTAAGTTACTACCCCTGCCCGTTCCACAACGACCATGGTCTCACCTCTCGGTGGATTTCCTCACTGACTTTCCTCCTTCACAGGGGAATACCCCTATACTGGTCGTTGTGGACCGGTTTTCTAAGGCCTGTCGTTTGCTCCCTATGCCGGGCCTTCCTACTGCCCTGCAAACCGCCGAAGCACTATTCACCCATGTGTTCCGGCACTACGGGGTACCCGAGGATATTGTGTCTGATCGAGGTCCCCAATTTACCTCCAGAGTCTGGAGAGCTTTTATGGAGCGGTTGGGGGTCTCGGTGAGCCTCACCTCGGGTTACCACCCGGAGAGTAATGGGCAGGTGGAACGTGTGAACCAGGATGTGGGTAGGTTTCTTAGAACATACTGCCAGGACCGGCCGGAGGAGTGGGCCAGGTACGTTCCCTGGGCCGAAATGGCCCAGAATTCCCTACGCCATTCCTCCACTAACCTAACCCCTTTCCAATGTGTGTTGGGTTACCAGCCGGTTCTGGCACCTTGGCAGCAGAGCCAGATCGAGGCTCCTGCGGTGGATGAGTGGGTGCGGCGCTCGGAGGAGACATGGAACGCTGCACACGTCCACCTGCAGCGGGCCCTCCGTCGTCATAAGGCGAGCGCCGATCTCCACCGCAGTGAGGGACCGGTGTACGCACCTGGTGATCGAGTCTGGCTCTCTACCAGAAACCTGCCCCTCCGCCTGCCCTGTCGGAAACTGGGTCGGCGGTTTGTAGGGGCCATTTAAAGTCCTGAGAAGGTTGAACGAGGTGTGTTACAAATTACAACTGCCTGTTGAGTATAAAAGTATTAACCCCTCGTTCCATGTGTCTCTTCTCAGGCCGGTGGTAGCTGGCCCACTCCAAGAAAGTGAGATCAGGGAGACTCCTCCGCCCCCATTGGACATCGAGGGGCACCGGCGTACTCCGTGCGGTCCATCTTGGATTCGAGACGTCGGATGGGGGGTCTCCAATATCTAGTGGAGTGGGAGGGGTACGGCCCGGAGGAACGGTGCTGGGTGCCGAGGAGAGACATTTTGGACCCGTCTCTCCTGACGGAATTCCATCGTGGGCACCCGACGCACCCTGCTCCGCGTCCTCCTGGTCGTCCCCGAGGCCGGAGTCGGCGCACGTCTGGAGCCGCGCGTCAAGGGGGGGGTACTGTCACGGTATCGGCCGAGGCTGCCTCTCTTCCTTGCTCGGGCAGGCTTCGGCGTTCGTCGTCTCCGGAATACTAGCTGCCACCGTTGCATGTTTCTATGTTCGTTTGCTTTTGTCTGATTGTTGTTACACCTGTTATCGTTTAGTGTAATTAGTGTCCTATAAGTTCTCGTTGTGTTTGTCTAGTGTTGTGTGTTATTGTTTTACTGTCGTGCCGGTAGGCTGTATTTATACTGTTTGCTCGGTTGAGCTATTTCTCCATATTGTTTGGAGTGTTTTGTCGCACCTGTTAGTGCGCCCGTTATTTTCGCCTACGTGCGGAGTTTTCGCCTCAGGGCATTTATTCGTGATTGTTTTTGTGTGCATCTACTAAAGTCTGTTGGACTAACGTTCTGCGTCCTGCGCCTGATTCCACCACCACACCCACCTACATCTACCTTGACAATATCCACAGTAAAATGAGTCCTATATCGACATAACCTGAAAGGCCGCTCAGCAAGGAAGAAGCCACTGCTCCAAAACCGCCATAAAAAAGCCAGACTGCGTTTTGCATCTGCACATTGGGACAAAGATCGTACTTTTTTGAGAAATGTCCTCTGGTCTGATGAAACAAAAATAGAACTGTTTGGCCATAATGACCATCGTTATGTTTGGAGGAAAAAGGGGGCTCTTGCAAGCCAAAGAACACCATCCCAACCTTGAAGCACGGGGGTGGCAGCATCATGCTGTGGGGGTGCTTTGCTGCAGGAGGGGCTGGTGCACTTCACAAAATAGATGGCATCATGAGGAAGGAAAATTATGTGGATATATTGAAGCAACATCTCAAGACATCAGTCAGGAAGTTAAAGCTTGGTCGCAAATGGGTCTTCCAAATGGACAATGACCCCAAGCATACTTCCAAAGTTGTGGCAAAATGGCTTAAGGACAACAAAGTCAAGGTATTGGAGTGGCCATCACAAAGCCCTGACCTCAATCCTATAGAAAATGTGTGGGCAGAACTGAAAAAGGCGTGTGCGAGCAAGGAGGCCAACAAACCTGACTCAGTTACACCAGCTCTGTCAGGAGGAATGGGCCAAAATTCCCCCAACTTATTGTGGGAAGCTTGTGGAAGGCTACCCGAAACGTTTGACCCAATTTAAACAATTTAAAAGGCAATGCTACCAAATACTAATTGAGTGTATGTAAACTTCTGACCCACTGGGAATGTGATTAAATAAATAAAAGCTGAAATAAATCACTCTCTACTATTATTCTGACATTTCACATTCTTAAAATAAAGTGGTGATCCTAACTGACCTAAGACAGGGAATTTTTACTAGGATTAAATGTCAGGAATTGTGAAAAACTGAGTTTAAATGTATTTGGCTAAGGTGTATGTAAACTTCCGACTTCAACTGTACATCAGTGGTGGTCAGTGCCGTTTATGATGAGGGAGGAAGATATATTTTTTTCATGAGCATGGGCTCATTTCTATTACAGCGTGTTGGATGACTGTCATTCATATTCCATTCACCCAGTTCAATGTAACCTCAATAGGTTTAGGCTACTACAAGATACTCGAATTTTCCCTATACCCATCATGAGGTTGCTACAACCTAACCTATGAATGAAAGTTTACAACGTAGGTGCACACAGGTCGAGAGAAACATTTGATGTGACAGACAGTGACACATGGACAGACACATTCAATACCGCCTTGCACACTCTTGCCTGCATCTAGCTGATCTAGGGTGTAATCATTAGTCCAACAGTTGTAAACGAGAGTTTCTATTGGACAAATTCAGGTATTTCTATCCCCGTTTCGTTTGCTTCCGTTTAAGAAACGTTTTTCAACAGAATAGGCGGAATGAATAAACCCCTGATCAAACAGAGTTCATTTTCATAGCAGCCACGTTGTTCATTCTAGCCTCTATGCACTCTCCTCCTCTCACCTTTTCCCTTTGTTTGTGGACTTCAATGCACAACACATCAGCTGAACGTGACCAGGTGAAAAAACCTATCCAAGCCAAACCATGTCATAACCGCTACACACAGCCTACATCGTTGTCACCATATTATCTAAAGTCATGTCCTAGTCAACATAGCTAATACAACTAATGCTTTAGTAAACACCTACAATCATGCAGTAACGTTACAGTGTATATAGTCAGTAAGCAGTTAGACCAGCGAGCCCCGGTGGCAATAAATTAATAAAACCAAAAGCTTACCTTGACTTGGAAGAGTTCCAGTGTTGTGTTGGATAGTCATAGCCAGCTAGCTAACATAGCATCCCTCTGTTTGAGCCGGTGTTTGAGTAACTAAACTAGCCTGCTGCATTTGCTAGCTAAGTAAGTGAAACTGAAAGTGAAAAGAAATGATGAAATCTCTCTCTCTCTCTCTCTCTCTCTCTCTCTTGCTTCTCTTTCATTTTGGAAGAAATTAATTTGTTCAAAACTGTTCAACTACTGTCTTTCTCTCTCTTTGAGTCAACTACTCACCACATTTGATGCACTGCAGTGCTAGCTAGCTGTACCTTATGCTTTCAGTACTAGATTCATTCTCTGATCCTCTGATTGGGTGGACAACATGTCAGTTCATGCTGCAGGAGCTCTGATAGGTTGGAGGACATCCTCCGGAAGTTGTCATAATTACTGTTTAAGTATATGGAAGGGGGTGAGAACCAAGAGCCTCCTAGGTTTTGTATTGAAGTCAATGTACCAAGAGGAGGAAGGAAACTAGCTGTCCTCCGGCTACACCATGGTGCTACCCTACAGAGTGCTGTTGAGGCTACTGTAGACCTTCATTGCAAAACAGTGTGTTTTAATCAATTAATTGGTGACATGTGAATATATTTAGTATAGTTGTATCTAAAAAGGATAACTTTTTCAATGTTTTACTATTTTTATTTTTATGAAATTCGCTGAGGAGGATGGTCCTCCCCTTCCTCCTCTGAGGAGCCTCCACTGATATATATACATGTATATTTATTTTCAGAAATGTTGGTAAATTAGCTTTTATTGTTGAAATAAATTATGAAAGAGATTGGTGTGTTTTTTAACTATCTAATCATGGCATGGGTTTGTTCAATGACAGATGTATTTGTTTAAAATCTGTCACTTGATATTTTCATTTCAGAGAGACAATTAATATCTATTTTTTGTTGTAAAATGCTATATATCTGCCCCATTCTCAGATAAATAAGTAGTACTGCTAGGTTTTTGTCACGACTTCCGCCGAGGCTGCCTCCCCTCCTTGTTCGGGCAGGTTTCGGTGTTCGGCGTCACCGGCTTACTAGCTACTGCCAATCCATTTATCATCACTCCATTTGTCTTGTCTTCAATCCACACCTGGTCCTTATTCCCTCATTAGTCATGGTATAAGTGTTCCCTCTGCTTCCTTGTCTGTGTGGGTGATTGTTTATTGTGGAGGTTAGTGAAGCTCGGTGGAGCTCGTGTATTTTGATTCAACAGGAGTATTTTCCAGTGCGCCTTTTTTTTTTTGCCCTGTAGTGTGTTTGACGCATTTCTGCGAAAACCTGTATTTTGCGGATTAAAGCCTGTTATTCTGTTATTTACCCTCCTGCGCCTGACTCCTTCAACACCACCTTATCACAGATTTACACAGTCAAATGTAGCAAATCACTACATCTTAAATAAATAAATGTACAAATGA
Source organism: Coregonus clupeaformis (assembly GCF_020615455.1). Taxonomy (NCBI): domain Eukaryota; kingdom Metazoa; phylum Chordata; class Actinopteri; order Salmoniformes; family Salmonidae; genus Coregonus; species Coregonus clupeaformis. The sequence goes on along the minus strand of NC_059226.1, from coordinate 36,576,937 downwards.
TACGTTTCTGACATCAATATTTAAAAGTAATAATTCAAAAAATAATTCAATTCAGTAATATAAGATCTGTATGTAAAACATTTACATGTTAGTCATTTAGCAGATGCTCTTATCCAGAGGAACCTACAGTAGTGCATTCATCTTAAGATAGCTAGGTGAGACAACAACATATCAAAGTCAAACATACAGGATATGAACATTCCATTCCAGCTAAACAAAGGATATATAGTTTGGCAAAAAAATAAAAAAATAATCATACACATCTATGAATAAACAAATCTGAGAAGAGTAATTTTTTACACACACAGATGCAATAGTTTCTGATGAAAAAACACAAATGTGAAAAATTGGTGGATATAGCGTTTTGTAAACTTTTTAATATATAACTCAAAACATGTTGTAATACCAGTCTGCCACCACTAGAGGGACTCAAACATCAAGACATGTTGTAATACCAGTCTGACACCACTAGAGGGACTCAAACATCAAAACATGTTGTAATACCAGTCTGCCACCACTAGAGGGACTCAAACATCAAGACATGTTGTAATACCAGTCTGCCACCACTAGAGGGACTTAAACATCAACTAACTGATCAAGAAGAGCTCCTCTGTCCTCTCTCTCTCCTCTTCACAGAACTGGATTGGTGAAAGTAACATGGTAGAAACTAGATAAAGTAACATGGTAGAAACTAGATAAAGTAACATGGTAGAAATTAGATAAAGTAACATGGTAGAAACTAGATAATGTAGCATGGTAGAAACTATACTGAACAAAAATATAAACGCAACATGCAACAATTTCAATGATTTTACGGCATTATAGTTCATATAAGGAAATCAGTCAATCAAAATAATAAATTAGGTTCTAATCTATGGATTTCACATGACTGGATAGGGACACAGCCATGGGTGGGCCTGGGAGGGCATAGGCCCATCAACTTGGGAGCCAGGCCCACCCACTGGGGAGCCAGGCCCAGCCAATCAGAAATAGTTTTTCCCCACAAAAGGGCTTTATTACACACAGAAATACTCCCCAGTTTCATCAGCTGTCCGGGTGGCTGGTCTCAGACGATCCCACAGGGAAAGAAGCCAGATGTGGAGGTCCTGGGCTGGCGTGGTTTAACATGGTCTTATGAGGCAGATTGGACATACTGCCAAATTCTCTAAAACGACATTAGAGTTGGCTTTTGGTAGATAAATTAACATTAAATGATCTGGCAACAGCTCTGGTGGATATTCCTGCGGTCAGCATGCCAATTGCACGCTCCCTCAAAACTTGAGACATCTGTGGCACTGTGTTGTGTGACAAAACTGCACATTTTAAAGTGCAGTTTTATTGTCCCCAGCACAAGGTGCACCTGTGTAATGATCATGCTGTTTAATCAGCTTCTTGATATGCCACACCTGTCAGGTAGATTAATTATCTTGGCAAAGGAGAAATGCTCACTAACAAGGATGTAAACACATTTGTGCCCCAAATTTGAGAGAAATAAGCTTTTTGTGAGTATGGAAAATTTCGGGGATCTTTTATTTCAGCTCATGAAACATGGGACCAACACTTTACATGTTGCGTTTATATTTTTGTTCAGTATAGATAAATTAACATGGCACAAACTAGATACATTAACATGGTAGAATCTAGATAAAGTAACATGGTAGAAACTAGTTAAAGTTACATGGTAGAAACCAGATAAAGTAACATGGTAGAAACTAAATAACGTAACATGTTATAAACACACACACGATGGCGCCAACAGATGTGGCGGTCCATGTTTCTAGGTCCATGCCAACTTTCCAGTATAAACAAAATAATTGTGTTACGTCTTACATTATTTGCTCAGAACATTTCTTGCATTATCTACAGACTAGTATAACTTTGGGATATTAGTCATTCACCAGCATTTCGATCAGAAATTCAACTTTTGTTTGAACTCCCCGAGGCAGTTCTATTCATCCCGGGGGCCACTCGAAGAGTCTGTCGCCAGAGAAGCGGAAAAAGGAGTAAGCGTCCTAGTAAATTACTCACTAACGTTCAGTCCCTGGACAATAAAGTAGACTCAGGGCGAGGATCTCATTCCATACTCTGTTTTACGGAATCATGGCTCTCTCTAGATATACTGTCCCCCTGTCCATTCAGCCAGCGGGGTTCTCCATCCGAAAGACAGAAAGAAAGAACTCTCTGGGTAAAAGAAAGGTGGAGGTGTGTGTTTCATGATTAACTACTCATGGTGTGATCGTGGTAATGTACAGTAACTCAAGTCCTTTTATTCTCTCTAGAATACCTCACCATCAAATGCTGACTGCATTACCTCCCGAGATAATTGTTTTCGGTCATTGTCACGGCTGTGTATATTTCCCTCCAAGCCGACACTGCAACGGCTCTCAAGGAACTACACTGGACTTTGTGCAAACTGGAAACCGTATATCCTGAGGCGGCATTTATTGTACCTGGGGACTTTTTATCAAGGAAATCTGAGGAAAACGCTAGCGAAGTTTTACTGACACATCTCCGGTGCTACTTGCGCATTGAACATTCTTAACCATTTTTACTCCCCCTTCTAGGACGGCTACAAGGCCCTCCCCCACCCTCCCTTTCGCAAATCAGATCATGCCTCCATTTTGCTCCTCCCCTCATATAAGCAGAAACTTAAACAGGAAGTACCCATGGTAAGGACTGTTCAACGTTGGTCTGACCAATCTGAATCTATACACTGACTCGGTGACTGAGTTCATCAGGAAGTGCATAGAAGATGTTGTTCCCACTGTGACGATTAGATTAGGCAGTATTTGTGCAAAACTGAAAGCACGCACCACCACATTTAACCACAGCAAGGTGACTGGGAACATGGACGTGCAGAAACAGACCAGCTATGCCCTCCGTAAGGCAATCAAAGAGGCAAAACGACAATACAGGGTGGTGCCAGGCAAATAACCTTTAAAGTCAACAACACGAAGGAGCTGATCGTGGACTTCAGGAGACAACAGAGAGAGCACGCCCCCATCCACATCGACGGGGCCGCAGTGGAGAGGGTCAAAAGCTTCAAGTTCCTCTGCCTGCACATCACTGACGACCTGAAATGGTCCATTCACACAGAACTAGGACCATGAAACAACGGCTTATAGGAGCTGGTATGAGCGGTTGGCTGGATATGCCCTCACCCACTATTAACTTATGATGATTCACTAAGATCTGTGCACTATAGAATTGTCCTGTCAGAACTTGATTTTGAGGCCAATTACTATACACTTTGTCACCACCCACACACACACACACGGACACATCTGCTTCCATATGAAGATGTTTATATAATTGTGGTTATGTCCGATGGACGCACAACACTTTAAGATAGAAAACGAGCATGTGAGAGTCTGTCACTACACAACTTAATAATAGTAATATGCCATTTAGCAGACGCTTTTATCCAAAGGGACTTACAGTCATGTGTGCATACATTTTTACGTATGGGTGGTCCCGGGGATCGAACCCACTACCCTGGCGTTACAAGCGCCGTGCTCTACCAGCTGAGCTACAGATGACCACTTGCATCTTCTTCAGACAGCAGGTGAACATGCTCTGACTTGAGGTGTGCGGGGCGGAGCCCTGGAGTGCGTCCAGCCGCCCTGATTGGTTGGAATTAAGACTGACAGGTCTGAAGGCCAGTCAGGTTAAGAGGTTAATAACCTCTCCCTGAATTTCAACAAAACAAAGGAGCTGATTGTGAACTTCAGGAGACAGCAGAGAGAGCACGCCCCCATCCACATCGACGGGGCCGCAGTGGAGAGGGTCAAAAGCTTCAAGTTGCTCGGCATGCACATCACTGACAAACTGAAATGTCCATTCACACAAACAGTGTAGTGAAGAAGGCGAAATTTGTCTTCTACAGATGCACCATTGAGAGCATCCTGTTGGGCTCTATCACCACCTGGTACGACAATTGCACCGTCCGTTACCGTAGTGCTCTCCAGAGGGTGGTACGGTCAGCCCAACGCATCACCGGGGGCACACTGCCTGCCCTCCAGGACATCTACAGCACCTGGTGTCACAGGGCCAGCCTCATCCCCCTGACATCCCACCCCAGCTTTGTTGAACCAGGGGCAGCCCCTTCCCCCTGACCATCCCACCCCAGCTTTGTTGGGACAGAATGGGTCAACGAGTAGCGCTGATGCATCAGCTACTCAGAAGCCTCTGGAATGATGTGTGTGTGTGTGTGTGTGTATGTGTGTGTACGTGTGTGTGTGTGTGTGCGTTTGTGTGTTTGTGTGTGTGTGCGTGTGTCCAAAATAAACCAGGTCAGTGGTGATGAACAACAGGCCATGATGAGGAGAGGAGAGGAGAGGAGGGAGAGGGGGGAGAGGAGAGGGGGAAGAGAGGAGATGAGAGGGGGAGAGATGAGAGGAGGGAGAGGGGGAAGAGAGGAGAGGAGAGGGGGAAGAGAGGAGAGGAGGGGCGAGAGGGGTATATGAGAGGAGGGAGAGGGGGAAGAGAGGGAGAGGAGAGGAATAAAATAATCCCCTTTATAACCCTAATAATAACTGTGGTATGAAATATCCTACTGAACTGGAAACCCTAACTGAAGTAAGCACTCTGTCGTTTTTCTAATGAAAAGGGGGGTGGGTAGAGAGAGAGAGAGATAGAGAGAGAGAAAGCTGTGTGTGCTCTCTCAGACAAAGCCCAGCCGCTCTCCTCCTCCTTTTCTCTCCTCTTCTCCTCTCCTCTCTTTCCCACCCCATCCCCCCTTCCTCTCCTCTCTCCCTGCCAGCTAAAAATACATATTTTCAGTCCTGCGCGTGCCGCCCTTTGAAGTGCTGGCCACTCCGAGCACTGTGCGTCAGTGCTGACGTCAATCAGCTGGAGAGAGAGAGAGAGAGAGAAAGAGAAAGAGAAAGAGAGAGAGACAGAGAGGGGGGGGGCTTCTGTGGAGGAGGAGCTGTGGGTGGGTGGGCCAGCTAGCCTAGTATAGTGCTTTAGCCTGCTAGCTCTTCAGTGTAGAGTTGCCTTAGTTTACTAGCGCTTTAGCTTAGCGATTAGCCTAGCCTGCTAGCACTGCAAACAGCATGAATTAAACTCCACAGAGAAGAAGGGCCTATCAACAACAAGGACCTGGAACATACAGATCAAGTCAGGATAACATGTATCAGGCAAACACAGAATAGAATAGAATAAAATGTACTTTTTTCACACACCATGTTCAATTAAACAGAAAGGAGAGCAGATGAGAGGAGATGAGAGGAGAGGAGAGGAGTAGAGAGGGGAGGAGAGGGGTGGAGAGGAGAGGAGAGGGGTGGAGAGGAGGAGAGGAGAGGACTCTCTTTACACAGTGCAGGGTGGAGGCAGATGCCATGCTAGACTCTGTTTATACAAGGGGAAGATGGAGAGAGAGAGAGAGAGAGAGAGAGAGAGAGAGAGAGAGAGAGAGAGAGAGAGAGAGAGAGAGAGAGAGAGAGAGAAGGAGGAGAGAGAGAGAGAGAGAGAGAGAGAGAGAGAGAGAGAGAGAAGGAGAGAGAGAGAGAGAGAGAGAGAGAGAGAGAGAGAGAGAGAGAGAGAGAGAGAGAGAGAGAGAGAGAGAGAGAGAGGGGGGAGAGAGAGAGAGAGAGAGAGAGAGAGAGAGAGAGAGAGAGAGAGAGAGAGAGAGGGAAAGGAGAAGAGAAGGAAAGGAGAAGAGAAGAGAGAATAAATAGAAATGAAAGAGAGATAGAAACAGACAGCCAGCAGCCAGCCAGCCAGCCAGCCAGACAGCCAGACAGCCAGACAGCCAGACCAGCCACAGGCCTAAGCAGGAAAAAAAAGTGATGAAGTGGATAGAAGCATGAAATTTGGTACAAACATTCCTCAGGTGATCAGAAAACATCCCAGAAAGGGTGCCCATTCAAACTTATGGCCGTCAATGTACAGTACCAGTCAAAAGTTTGGACACACCTACTCATTCAAGGGTTTTTCTTTATTTTTTACTATCTTTTTACATTGTAGAATAATAGTGAAGACATCAAAACTATGAAATAACACATATGGAATCATGTAATAACCAAAAAAGTGTTAAACAAATCAAAATATGTTTTATATTTGAGATTCTTCAAATAGCCATCTTTTGCCTTGATGACAGCTTTGCACACTCAAAGAAGAGGGCACAGGTGGGTAAGAATCTACAGCGATCAGGCCTGGCAGATCATATTTTGGGGTTTGCAGGTAAAGCATTCTATTATTTGAAAGTGCTGGAGGACATGGATTATTCTCATGAGAGAAGAACTCCTCCAGGTTTCCACATGGGAATTTTTTCTCTGTTGTGACTGGCGTTGCTTTAGCATTTTAAGCAGTGGTACATTATTTATCTTAATGCTCTGATGGATGGATGTGTTCCTATCCACAATGACTTCCTTGAGATATTTTTGATATGTGCCCAGTTTCTCAATGGTGCGGACAGTGGTAATGACATCCTTGCTTGCACAATTGTGTGTATCCAAACTCAGAAGCTCTGGACATCATTCTAGGAATGGACTCCCCATGCTTGACATTCTGTTGCAGCTGGCCACTAGTTTTTTTATGTCGACTGGCGTGATGGACTTTGCTAATGTTGAAGATTTCATGATGAAGGGGACTTTCACAAGCAGGGATTCAAAATCAACCAGATGAGCAGATGAACAAAACAGGAGAAGCCGAAACTGAACGTGAACAGAACCATTACTGTCTGAAGACTGAGGCTACTGAGGGCTATATAAAGGGGAAGTAATCAAGGTATTGATGAAGTCCAGGTGTGCATAATGATGGTTGCCAGGTGTGCGTAATGATGGTTGCCAGGTGTGCGTAATGATGGTTGCCAGGTGTGCGTAATGATGGTTGCCAGGTGTGCGTTATGATGGTTGCCAGGTGTGCGTAATGATGGTTGCCAGGTGTGCGTAATGATGGTTGCCAGGTGTGCGTAATGATGGTTGCCAGGTGTGCGTAATGATGGTTGCCAGGTGTGCGTTATGATGGTTGCCAGGTGTACGTAATGATGGTTGCCAGGTGTGCGTAATGATGATTGCCAGGTGTGCGTAATGATGGGTAATGATGGTTGCCAGGTGTGCGTAATGATGGTTGCCAGGTGTGCGTAATGATGGTTGCCAGGTGTGCGTAATGATGGTTGCCAGGTGTGCGTAATGATGGGTGCCAGGTGTGCGTAATGATGGTTGCCAGGTGTGCGTAATGTGGGTTGCCAGGTGTGCGTAATGTGGGTTGCCAGGTGTGCGTAATGTGGGTTGCCAGGTCTGGTGGTTAGTAGACCGGGAACGGGAGTAGGCGTGTCATATTAATTCATTTTTATACTGTATTTTCTTGCAGACTTTTTTTATTTTTATTGACATTTGTCAATAAAACTCATGTCAAATTGTTTAGTGTTCTACTTGTTGTCCTGAAAAGACAATGGTAAAACACTTCATTGTAAGGCAAAATATAAGGACTGGACATGCAGATAAATGGAAAAACTCCGATTTTTGCTGGTGAGGTTAAAGTCATATTCAGAGTAAATTACCCACGTTCTCAGTACATTAGCTACATAATATAACTCCTAGGTCGTGTTGACTATTTTGAAGCTTGATAACATGGTGTTTTTAACCTTTCAAAGATATTAGTTATGGTGGTTTATGTAGTAGTTCACCAAAATTCGAGTGGTTTACAGGTTGATTTCTGGTGTTTCCATTTCTGCCACTTTAGGCAGGATACTTTTGAAATATAATGGCATATTATTGAAAACTGGTCCACTACTCACAAATACACAATATTAAAATAAATATATTTGGCAACAGAATATCACCTTTCCTAAATCTGGTTCAGTATTGGTGGCCATTTTGGATTATGTAAAAAGAAACATGGGTGCCATACCCTAATTTTGTGCACCCACTTCTAATATCAATTCATACATTCCAAAAGAGCATTTTACCAAATTTCACTCTTATTTCCTCCACGTCACGGTTTCATAAGTTTTTGACGCTAAGGTCTCAGACTAAGTGTACCTTAACGTGTAAGTACATACTAATCTTTGAATGTGGTTCATTAGTGTGTATGTGTGTGTCTGTGTGTGACATCACATTCATTACATACAAACTAATACAACACACACAAACACACGCACGCACACACACACTCACGCACACACACACGCACAAACTCACGCGCACACACTCACGCACACACACACACACAGTTACTTGGCAACCGCTCAGTTACTAAGAGACTGATTGCAAAAGTGCTGGTTTCCATGGTTACGGCAGAGGCTGAGTCACCCGCACTGCAGTGTGTGCCCGTGTGTAGTGTGGGGGGTGGGGGGGGTGGGGGGGGTACATGATCGAAAAGTGCTCATAGTTATGATTTGTGGTCAAATTTAAAGTGACAAGTAACTCTAGTTATCAACATGACTTATTATACAAGACTGTTATTGTGTGTTTGTGTTGTTCTGGGGCTGACTGTGAAGGAACTAATGTTTTTATTTTTGTGTCCCATGAATGATGCCTGTCATGAACATGGTGCCAGCCACACAACGGTACTCCCTCCCTCCCTCCCTCCCCCGTGCTCTCCCTCCCTCCCTCCCTCCCTCCCCCGTGCTCTCCCTCCCCCGTGCTCTCCCTCCCTCCCTCCCTCCCTCCCCCGTGCTTTCCCTCCCTCCCTCCCTCCCCCGTGCCTCCCTCCCTCCCTCCCCCGTGCTCTCCCTCCCTCCCTCCCTCCCCGTGCTCTCCCTCCCTCCCTCCCTCCCTCCCCGTGCTCTCCCTCCTCAACAAGCTCTCACAGTCTCTCTGCAGAACTAGACGTTCATCCACGTTCTCCAATCGTCACATTTCAACGTGTTTTTGTTCCCCCCGCTGCTCTGTATCATTCCATTTCTCCAAACGTCAAAAGTTAAGGGTTCAGTTTAGCCACTCACTCTGAATGGTTAAGGTAAGGTTTGGTACAGGGTTAGAACCTATTTTTTTTTTTTGTGTCCACAACTGGGAACAAACACACAACCTTCTTATCCAGAGTCATGGAATTACATGATGGTAATAGTGCTCACTGTTGCCCCTAGTGGCCAGGTTTGAAGGCCTTTCCCGATGTACTCAGGACATAGAGAGAGAGAGAGAGAGAGAGAGAGAGAGAGAGAGAGAGAGAGAGAGAGAGAGAGAGAGAGAGAGAGAGAGAGAGAGAGAGAGAGAGAGAGAGAGAGAGAGAGAGAGAGAGAGAGAGAGAGAGAGAGAGAGAGAGAGAGAGAGAGAGAGAGAGAGAGAGAGAGAGAGAGAGAGCGAGAGAGAGAGAGAGAGAGAGAGAGAGAGAGAGAGAGAGAGAGAGAGAGAGAGAGAGAGAGAGAGAGAGAGAGAGAGAGAGAGAGAGAGAGACGAGAGAGAGAGAGAGAGAGAGAGAGAGAGAGAGAGAGAGAGAGAGAGAGAGAGAGAGAGAGAGAGAGAGAGAGAGAGAGAGAGAGAGAGAGAGAGCGAGAGAGAGAGAGAGAGAGAGAGAGAGAGAGAGACAGACAGACAGACAGACAGACAGACAGACAGACAGACAGAAGGGGAGAGAGAGAGAGAGAGAGAGAGAGAGAGAGAGAGAGAGAGAGAGAGAGAGAGAGAGAGAGAGAGAGAGAGAGAGAGAGAGAGAGAGAGAGAGAGAGAGAGAGAGAGAGAGAGAGAGAGAGAGAGAGAGAGAGAGAGAGAGAGAGAGAGAGAGAGAAGGAGAGAGAGAGAGAGATGACTATGAGTTACAGTGAAGGGGTGATTATTGTTCAGTCTGCTTTGTGGCCCATCCCCCTCATGCATAATCAATAAGGTGTTCTCCTTTCTGCTATACATTATTAATGAGGGGGCGGTGTCAATGCTCTGAGAGAAAGATATAATTTATATGTTTGTTGTGTTTGTTGTGCTGGGGGGCAGTAGTGTGTTGTGTGTGTGTGTGTGTGTGTGTGTGTGTGTGTGTGTGTGTGTGTGTGTGTGCGCGCGCTCGTGTGTGCTTGTGTGTGTGTGCTGGGGGGGCGGGAGCGTGGGTGAACGGACTGCACAGTTCTATAAATAGAAATCTCTCTCTCTCCTCTCTCGCTCCTCTCCCTCTCTCTCTCTCTGTCTCTCTCTCTCTCTCTCTCTCTCTCTCTCTCTCTCTCTCTCTCTCTCTCTCTCTCTCTCTCTCTCTCTCTCTCTCTCTCTCTCTCTCTCTCTCTCTCTCTCTCTCTCTCTCCCTCTTTGTCTCTCTCTCCCTCTCCTCCCTCTTTCTCTCTCTGGTTGTGTTAAGTGCAGAGTCAGAGGCAACAGTGTGTGAATGCACACTGCTCCCTGCTACCGGCTCTGACCATAACGGGAGTCACTTCCCACCCTGACAGAACATAGAAGGCAGGCTGGTGATGGTGAACCAAGCCCTCCACGCTGCTCTCTGTTTCTCTCTAGGAGATGCTCTGAATGAGGAACACTGAACCAGGCTCTAGCTCTGTCCTTCCTCTGGGTCATGAGGCTGAGCTGTGAGGTAGTACTCTGGAAGATAGATCTACTCTAGAGATCTACTGTGGAAGATACATCTACTCTATAGATCTATTCTGGAAGATAGATCCACTCTATAGGTCTACTCTGTAACCTTTAACCTCGGCTCACTGTGAACACAAACTTATTTACTCTTATTTGCTCATCTTTCCTTACTTTAAAAAAAATATTTTTATTATTATTTTTTGTTGTACTTTTTCTCCCCAATTGGTAGTTACAGTCTTGTCCCATCGCTGCAACTCCCGTACGGACTCGGGAGAGGCGAAGGTTTAGAGCCATGCGTCCAAATTATTGTCACATGCGATTATTTGATGAACCTCTTCTTAATTAGACCCTTCCTGTAGACTACAAGGTAAATACAGCTATTTAAATGAGAGCGTTAAATACCTGGTGATATTATTAGCTAACAGCTTGGGTCAGAGGGACTGCAGTTCTGTGCTGATCCTGCTGCTGGACAGGTGTATAAAGATGGCGGCCACAAATGTCCTTACCACAAATGTCCTTACCACAAATGTCCTTACCACAAATGTCCTTACCACAAATGTACTTACCACAAATGTCCTTACCACAAATGTACTTACCAGAAATGCCCTTACCACAAATGTACTTACCAGAAATGTCCTTACCACAAATGTACTTACCAGAAATGTACTTACCAAAAATGTCCTTACCACAAATGTACTTACCACAAATGTACTTACCACAAATGTCCTTACCACAAATGTGCTTAACACAAATCTATTTACCACAAATGTCCTTACCACAAATGTACTTACCACAAATGTCCTTACCACAAAGTCCTTACCACAAACGTCCTTACCACAAATGTACTTACCACAAATATACTTACCACAAATATACTTACCACAAGTGTCCTTACCACAAATGCCTCGTTTGCTAAGTTTGCCGTATTGTACATTCCTTTCCATTACTCTTTTTGTATTGGCATTATCATAGTAGACATGATCATTAAGGGATCATAGCTTTCACCTGGATTCACCTGGTCAGTCTATGTCATGGAAAGAGCAGGGGTTCTTAATTATTTGTACACTCAGTGTAAAATATCCCCGCTCCTATCTCTTTAAATGGGACTGGTCTGTTGTAGATATCCCCGCTCCTATCTCTTTAAATGGGACTGGTCTGTTGTAGATATCCCCGCTCCTATCTCTTTAAATGGGACTGGTCTGTAGATCATGTAACTGTTTGTTACATACAATATGTTTTGTGGACTTCACAGGACAGATGTTGCTCTCCGGTTTTGTGATGAAACAAAGGTGTGGTTGAATTTATTGTCTGGGCCTCAGGCCTATATATTATGGTCGCAAGGCATATGAACTACCAGGTAATAGAGCAAACAACGCAATTATCACAACACATAGGTTGTAATATGGCTTTTTCCCCCTGGCTTGGCTTCCCCAGTGATTTTACCCATGCACCGCTACTGGCCTGGACCCCGTCCTCACGTTTCAAGGCTGAGACATTGACTTAATATCACTCCAAGTCCCGCTCAGGTAATCCCAACCATAAATGACAGCGTTGTCATCATACTGCAGTCCTGCAACAGGTAACCCTCATTGACTCTTGTTTTAACCCACGTCCTCGCTCGAAGCATAGGCCCAATAGAACAGTTCAACCTTGAACCAATCCCATGGTATTTTCCAATATGGGGTTACCTACTGATCATAGCATGCTTGTATTAGAGACTGCATCTGCGGTTTTGGATTTGTTCATGTAAATGACAGAAGTTTGATTTCAAAGATGGATTTTATTGAAATTCTGGCTCCTCAATCCAACGTGGACATTCTGGTAATTTCTGAAACTTGGTTGAATAATTCCGTGCTGGACTCTGACGAGTATGTCTGGATATAATGTTTACAGATCAGACAGAATTGGCAGAGGTGTTGCCATATTTACAAAGGACAATTGAAATGTTTCTGTATGTCTTGCTACCTCTGTCCCTAAGCAGTTTGACTGTCTTGTTGTTAACGTGGGCCTTGGTCAGAATAACCAGCTAGTAGGAGTGTATCAACCTCCCTCGGCTCCGTCGTGTGTCTTACATTTTACATTACATTTTAGTCATTTAGCAGACGCTCTTATCCAGAGCGACTTACAGGAGCAATTAGGGTTAAGTGCCTTGCTCAAGGGCACATTTACGTCATTTAGCAGACGCTCTTATCCAGAGCGACTCACAAATTGTTGCGTTCACCCTATAGCCAGTGGGATAACCACTTTACAATTTGGGGGGGGGGTAGAAGGATTACTTTATCCTATCCCAGGTATTCCTTAAAGAGGTGGGGTTTCAAATGTCTCCGGAAGGTGGTGAGTGACTCCGCTGTCCTGGCGTCGTGAGGGAGCTTGTTCCACCATTGGGGTGCCAGAGCAGCGAACAGTTTTGACTGGGCTGAGCGGGAACTATGCTTCCGCAGAGGAAGGGGAGCCAGCAGGCCAGAGGTGGATGAACGCAATGCCCTCGTTTGGGTGTAGGGACTGATCAGAGCCCGAAGGTACAGAGGTGCCGTTCCCCTCACTGCTCCATAGGCAAGCACCATGGTCTTGTAGCGGATGCGAGCTTCAACTGGAAGCCAGTGGAGTGTGCGGAGGAGGGGGGTGACGTGAGAGAACTTGGGAAGGTTGAACACCAGACGGGCTGCGGCATTCTGGATGAGTCTTAACAAATGATCTGAATTTCTATCTAAGCATGGTAAATCTGAACTATTAATTATGGGCGATTTTAATATTGATTGAAGGACGCCAGTGTCAGATACGCTGAAAGATATTAGCTCTGAGCTAAATCTCAGCTTACAACTGAGCCTACACTGCCGAATCCTAAAGATCCATCGGAATCTACACTGATTGATCTCATTTTGACAAATACTCCAGATAAATATGTTGCTAGTGGGGTTTTCCCACTGGATCTTAGTGACCATTGCCCAGTTGTCTGTCAGAGATGTGAAAATATATACATCTAAGCCTTGTGTCGTCACTAAGAGGAAGTTTAAAAACTTTAGTGAACAAGCTTTTTTACATGATCTTTATTTTAGTGACCTTGATTTGTATCTCAGCTATCCCTGAACCTGATTTAGCTTTCAGCCTTTTTGCAGATGTCTTCAATACTATTGTGGATAATCATGATCCCTTCAAAACTCTGAGAGTTAAAGGTAGATCGAATGCCTGGTCCACTCCTGAATTATCCGAAGTCATTCATAAGAGAAATGTTGCCTTTGTCAAGGCCAGGAACACAGGCTTAGACTCGGATGGGCAATATTTTAGGCAACTGAGGAATCAATGTGTAAGAATTATCAAAAAGGCTCAATCTGATTATTATGGAACCACTCTTTCTGATTGTAAGGGAACCCGGCTGAATTCTGGAAAATGGTCAAAAATAAGTCCTTGACGCCTTACTTGCTGTAGATACCAAGATATCCACTGACCAATTGGAGCCGGGTCTGCTCAAGTGTGCTGCCCCCCCTCATTGCTGGCTCAGTAACCAATATCTTAAATCTAACAGTTATTAAGAAATCTTCCAAAAGTAAAAGGAAAACAGATTTTGTGCTGCAACAAACAAATGAGCTTGTTAAGAAACTAAGATTTAAAGTTGGCCTTTATTTATTTATTTACAGAAACAGATCTTGTCTCTCTCTAGTCAGCAGGAAGCAGATTGTGCAGTCAGCCTTTCTACCTGTTGGTGATTATGGTGATACTATTTATCAGCCTTTCTACCTGTTGGTGATTATGGTGATACTATTTATCAGCCTTTCTACCTGTTGTTGATTATGGTGATACTATTTATCAGCCTTTCTACCTGTTGTTGATTATGGTGATACTATCTATCAGCCTTTCTACCTGTTGGTGATTATGGTGATACTATTTATCAGCCTTTCTACCTGTTGTTGATTATGGTGATACTATTTATCAGCCTTTCTACCTGTTGGTGATTATGGTGATACTATTTATCAGCCTTTCTACCTGTTGGTGATTATGGTGATACTATTTATCAGCCTTTCTACCTGTTGTTGATTATGGTGATACTACCGGTATTTATCAGCCTTTCTACCTGTTGATTATGGTGATACTATTTATCAGCCTTTCTACCTGTTGATTATGGTGATACTATTTATCAGCCTTTCTACCTGTTGGTGATTATGGTGATACTATTTATCAGCCTTTCTACCTGTTGTTATGGTGATACTATTTATCAGCCTTTCTACCTGTTGGTGATTATGGTGATACTATTTATCAGCCTTTCTACCTGTTGGTGATTATGGTGATACTATTTATCAGCCTTTCTACCTGTTGTTG
>NC_059226.1:36544672-36557172 GCF_020615455.1 Coregonus clupeaformis | reverse complement strand
GAACTGTACTACAGAACCCAGCTGCTCATAAAGTCTGTCAGTGGTATAAATACAGTGCTAGAACTTGTGGTACTACAGAACCCAGCTGCTCATAAAGTCTGTCAGTGGTATAAATACTACAGAAACCCAGCTGCTCATAAAGTCTGTCAGTGGTAGAACTACTAGGTAGAACTGTACTACAGAACCCAGCTGCTCATAAAGTCTGTCAGTGGTATAAATACGTGGTAGAACTGTACTACAGAACCCAGCTGCTCATAAAGTCTGTCAGTGGTATAAATACTACAGAACCCAGCTGCTCATAAAGTCTGTCAGTGGTAGAACTACTATGTAGAACTGTACTACAGAACCCAGCTGCTCATAAAGTCTGTCAGTGGTAGAACTACTAGGTAGAACTGTACTACAGAACCCAGCTGCTCATAAAGTCTGTCAGTGGTATAAATACTACAGAAACCAGCTGCTCATAAAGTCTGTCAGTGGTATAAATACTACAGAAACCAGCTGCTCATAAAGTCTGTCAGTGGTATAAATACGTGGTAGAACTGTACTACAGAACCCAGCTGCTCATAAAGTCTGTCAGTGGTATAAATACTACAGAACCCAGCTGCTCATAAAGTCTGTCAGTGGTAGAACTACTAGGTAGAACTGTACTACAGAACCCAGCTGCTCATAAAGTCTGTCAGTGGTATAAATACTACAGAACCCAGCTGCTCATAAAGTCTGTCAGTGGTAGAACTACTAGGTAGAACTGTACTACAGAACCCAGCTGCTGATAAAGTCTGTCAGTGGTAGAACTACTAGGTAGAACTGTACTACAGAACCCAGCTGCTCATAAAGTCTGTCAGTGGTAGAACCAGGGGCGGTGTGTTCAGATAGGCGACGACTGCCAAACGGGAAAAGGAAGGGTTTTTTTTCTAATCAATTATATCACGGCAACAGTAGTTATCAGTGTTGTAATCTAGACGTCTGATCTGCCACAGTGCCACTAAATGTCCAATCAGGCTAAGCCTCAAATGCCCTTTTGGGGGCGATTTCAGTCAGGTTGAAAATCGCCAAGAAGTCTTCTCTCATAGCCTCTAATGTAAAATCAATTTTTTTCAAATATCAGAGCTTTCAACACAATCTCTATGGGTTTCTGAGGGCTTGCACTTACGCGCCGGCAATACGTAACGTAACCATGAACGTAACTAAAAGAGCGGGTAGCCTCATCAATCAATTCACTACTACTGTGAAAATGGCTATAGCGTTCAGTGCGAACTCGATTGTCTCTTTGAAATAAGTTACTTTTTGTCGGGAACAAAATGAAGATAAATTGGCAACGAAACAATTAGGACCTCCCAGACCAAATTTAATAATTCAACAGGTTTCTACTAAAAGGGGGAAGTCCTACACCGAGGATTTTCAAAAATTTGACGAACGAAAAAACCTGGCTAGCAGGCTGCGATGTAGCTAATGCAGTCTTCTGCACCCCCTGCTTTTCACCCCGGAGGCACGGCAGACAGCACCGCTTGGACAGCGACTGGTGTGTAACGGACATGCACCATCTTTCAGGAAAGATTAAGAAACATGGAGCTGTCAAAGACCCACATGGATAGCTGTTTGAGAAGTCTAGTGACTTAAAGGTAGAACTGTACTACAGGGCAGCTCTGCTCCTTAAAGTCTGTCAGTGGTAGAACTACTAGGTAGAACTGTACTAGAGAACCCAGCTGCTCATAAAGTCTGTCAGTGGTAGAACTACTAGGTAGAACTGTACTACAGAACCCAGCTGCTCATAAAGTCTGTCAGTGGTAGAACTACTAGAAGAACCCAGCTGCTCATAAAGTCTGTCAGTGGTAGAACTACTAGGTAGAACTGTACTACAGAACCCAGCTGCTCATAAAGTCTGTCAGTGGTAGAACTACTAGGTAGAACTGTACTACAGAACCCAGCTGCTCATAAAGTCTGTCAGTGGTAGAACTACTAGGTAGAACTGTACTACAGAACCCAGCTGCTCATAAAGTCTGTCAGTGGTAGAACTACTAGGTAGAACTGTACTACAGAACCCAGCTGCTCATAAAGTCTGTCAGTGGTAGAACTACTAGGTAGAACTGATACTACAGATACCAGCTGCTCATAAAGTCTGTCAGTGGTAGAACTACTAGGTAGAACTGGTACTACAGAACCCAGCTGCTCATAAAGTCTGTCAGTGGTAGAACTACTAGGTAGAACTGTACCACAGAACCCAGCTGCTCATAAAGTCTGTCAGTGGTAGAACTACTAGGTAGAACTGTACCACAGAACCCAGCTGCTCATAAAGTCTGTCAGTGGTATAAATACGTGGTAGAACTGTACTACAGAACCCAGCTGCTCATAAAGTCTGTCAGTGGTATAAATACTACAGAAACCAGCTGCTCATAAAGTCTGTCAGTGGTATAAATACTACAGAAACCAGCTGCTCATAAAGTCTGTCAGTGGTATAAATACTACAGAACCCAGCTGCTCATAAAGTCTGTCAGTGGTATAAATACGTGGTAGAACTGTACTACAGAACCCAGCTGCTCATAAAGTCTCTCAGTGGTATAAATACGTGGTAGAACTGTACTACAGAACCCAGCTGCTCATAAAGTCTGTCAGTGGTATAAATACGTGGTAGAACTGTACCACATAACCCAACTGCTCATAAAGTCTGTCAGTGGTATAAATACTACAGAACCCAACTGCTCATAAAGTCTGTCAGTGGTATAAATACTACGTTGAACTGTACTACAGAACCCAGCTGCTCATAAAGTCTCTCAGTGGTATAAATACTACAGAACCCAGCTGCTCATAAAGTCTGTCAGTGGTATAAATACGTGGTAGAACTGTACTACAGAACCCAGCTGCTCATAAAGTCTGTCAGTGGTATAAATACGTGGTAGAACTGTACCACAGAACCCAGCTGCTCATAAAGTCTGTCAGTGGTATAAATACGTGGTAGAACTGTACCACAGAACCCAGCTGCTCATGAAGTCTGTCAGTGGTAGAACTACTAGGTAGAACTGCTACCCTCTGAATGTACACATAGTGCTGTATTGGTGTGTATTCTCAGAAAAATATTCTACTGAAAAGATTATATAAATACCAGAATTCCTATAACATCCTCCAATATTCTTTATGTGCAACTTGTTAAGGTATTGCGGGTGCTGTACTATTTGGTTTATAGTAACTCAATGGTTTTCAGCATGATTTTCAAAGCATCCTGCCATAGCCCCTACCACTCCCATTGTTTCACTAGCAGTGATGCTAATGCTAGCTGTGGGGTAAGTCAATAAAGAAAACTAAGCCATATTGTTGGTCACTGTCTCTCAGGATCACTTTTTGAAGTGAATTGAATGGATTTTTATCAATAAAAAAAATATAAAAATTTACATTTTTGGTGTACTGCCACTTTAAATGGCAGTCGTTTTTACAACATAAATATCACTAAATTAATATTTTTTCAAAATTCTGAAAACTAAATGATACTATAATCAAATGATGGTAAATTAGCTTTTTAGGACTGATGTGGAAAAAAACTGCACATTCTATAAAGGACAATTTTATATTTTCATTTGACAGATTATTATTATTATTATAGATTATGCAATTTAACTGTAATTTTGTTAAAATAACAGTCTGTTTTGGTAATTTTCTATTTCAGATAACATTAATTACTTGTGTAATGATGTTTTAATGAGAAATAAATTGATATTATTCTGTGATTGTAGACTTTTCTAAAATAGTTTCTTCTTGGGTTCAGTTGGTAATCGATGTATGTCAAATATGTTGGTAGCTTGAGGGTTAATATTGTAAATGAATCACTTAATTTCCAAAGTACGCTTTTGGCAATATGTACATTGTTACGCCAATAAAGCAATTTGAATTGAATTGAGAGAGAGAAGGAGAGGGGGTGGAGAGAGCTGGAGAGAGGGTGCAAGGGGGACAGAGGAGATGTATGGAGATGAAGAGGGAGGGAGAGAGAGAGGGAGAATGAGAAATAGAGAGGAGGGGGTGGGAGAGAATTGAGAAATTCACATTTTTTTCCTTTTCAATTTCAATTTTTTTTTCAATTTAAGGGCTTTATTGGCATGGGAAACGTGTGTTAACATTGCCAAAGCAAGTGAAGTAGATAGTAAACAAAAGTGAAATAAACAATAAATATTAACAGTAAACATTACACTCAGAAGTTTCAAAAGAATAAAGACATTTCAAATGTCATATTATGTATATATACAGTGTTGTAACAATGTGCAAATAGTTAAAGTACAAATGGGAAAATAAATAAACATAAATATGGGTTGTATTTACAATGGTGTTTATTTTTTATTTTTATTTATTTTTTTATTTTTTTATTTTTTTTAATTTTTTTTTCACCTTTATTTAACCAGGTAAGCCAGTTGAGAACAGGTTCTCATTTACAACTGCGACCTGGCCAAGACAAAGCAAAGTAGTGCAACAAAAACAACACAGAGTTACATATGGGGAAAAAAAACATAAAGTCAGAAATACAACAGAAAATATATATACAGTGTGTGCAAATGTAGCAAGTTATGGAGGTAAGGCAATAAATAGGCTATAGTGCAGAATAATTACAATAGTATTAACACTGGAATGCTAGATGTGCAAGAGATTATGTGCAAATAGAGATACTGGGGTGCAAAAGAGCAAATTAAATAACAATATAGGGATGAGGTAGTTGGGTGGGCTAATTTCAGATGGGCTGTGTACAGGTGCAGTGATCGGTAAGGTGCTCTGACAACTGATGCTTAAAGTTATTGAGGGAGATAAGAGTCTCCAGCTTCAGAGATTTTTGCAATCCGTTCCAGTCATTGGCAGCAGAGAACTGGAAGGAATGGCGGCCAAAGGAGGTGTTGGCTTTGGGAATGACCAGTGAGATATACCTGCTGGAGCGCAGACTACGGGTGGGTGCTGCTATGGTGACCAATGAGCTAAGATAAGGCGGGGATTTGCCTAGCAGTGATTTATAGATGGCCTGGAGCCAGTGGGTTTGACGACGAACATGTAGTGAGGACCAGCCAACAAGAGCGTACAGGTCACAGTGGTGGGTAGTGTATGGGGGCTTTGGAGACAAAACGGATGGCACTGTGATAGACTACATCCAATTTGCTGAGTAGAGTGTTGAGGCTATTTTATAAATGACATCGTCGAAGTCAAGGATCGGTAGGATAGTCAGTTTTACGAGGCATGTTTGCAGCATGAGTGAAGGAGGCTTTGTTGCGAAAAAGGAAGCCGATTCTAGATTTAACTTTGGATTGGAGATTCTTTATGTGAGTCTGGAAGTTGAGTTTACAGTCTAACCAGACACCTAGATATTTGTAGTTGTCCACATACTCTAGGTCAGACCCGCGAGAGTGGTGATTCTAGTCGGGTGGGCGGGTGCTAGCAGCGTTTCGATTGAAAAGCATGCATTTAGTTTTACTAGTGTTTAAGAGCAGTTGAAGGCTACTGAAGGATTGTTGTATGGCATTGAAGCTCGTTTGGAGGTTTGTTAACACAGTGTCCAATGAAGGGCCAGATGTATACAAAATGGTGTAAGTCTGCGTGAGGTGGATCTGAGAGTCACCAGCAGCAAGAGCTGACATCATTGATATACACGGAGAAAAGTGTCTGCCCAAGAATTGAACCCTGTGGCACCCCCATAGAGACTGCCATAGGTCCAGACAACAGGCCCTCCGATTTGACACACTGAACTCTATCTGAGAAGTAGTTCTTCACTGGTTGCCCTTTTCTTGTGGCAACAGGTCACAAATATTGCAGCTGTGATGGCACACTGTGGTTTTTCACCCAGTAGATAAGGGAGTTTATCAAAATTGGGTTTGTTTTCGAATTCTTTGTGGATCGCTGTAATCTGAGGGAAATATGTGTCTCTAATATGGTCATACATTTGGCAGGAGGTTAGGAAGTGCAGCTCAGTTTCCACCTCATTTTGTGGGCCGTGTGCACATATCCTGTCTTCTCTTGAGAGCCAAGTCTGCCTACGGCAGCCTTTCTCAATAGCAAGGCTATGCTCACTGAGTCTGTACATAGTCAAAGCTTTCCTTAAGTTTGGGTCAGTCACAGTGGTCAGGTATTCTGCCACTGTGTACTCTCTGTTTAGGGCCAAATAGCATTCTAGTTTGCTCTGTTTTTTTGTTTGTTCTTTCCAATGTGTCAAGTAATTCTCTTTTTGTTTTCTCATGATTTGGTTGGGTCTAGTTGTGTTGTTGTTGTTGTTGTCCTGGGGCTGTGTGGGGTCTGTTTGTGTTTGTGAACAGAGCCCCAGGACAAGCTTACTTAGGGGACTCTTCAACAAGTTCATCTCTCTGTAGGTGATGGCTTTGTTATGGAAGGTTTGGGAATCACTTCCTTTTAAGTGGTTATAGAATTTAACGGCTCTTTTCTGGATTTTGATAATTAGCGAGTGTTGGCCTAATTCTGCTCTGCATGCATTATTTGGTGTTTTACGTTGTACACAGAAGATGTTTTTGCAGAATTCTGCATGCAGAGTCTCAATTTGGTGTTTGTCCCATTTTGTGAATTATTGGTTGGTGAGCGGACCCCAGACCTCAGAACCATAAAGGGCAATGGGTTCTATAACTGATTCAAGTATTTTTAGCCAGATCCTAATTGGTATGTCAAATTTTATGTTCCTTTTGATGGCATAGAAGGCCCTTCTTGCCTTGTCTCTCAGATCGTTCACAGCTTTGTGGAAGTTACCTGTGGCGCTGATGTTTAGGCCGAGGTATGTATAGTTTTTGTGTGCTCTAGGGCAACGGTGTCTAGATGGAATTTGTATTTGTGGTCCTTGAAACTGGACCTTTTTTGGAACACCATTATTTTTGTCTTACTGAGATTTACTGTCAGGGGCCCAGGTCTGACAGAATCTGTGCAGAAGGTCTAGGTGCTGCTGTAGGCCCTCCTTGGTTGGTGACAGAAGCACCAGATCATCAGCAAACAGAAGACATTTGACTTCAGATTCTAGTAGGGTGAGGCCGGGTGCTGCAGACTGTTCTAGTGCCCTCGCCAATTCATTGATATATATGTTGAAGAGGGTGGGGCTTAAACTGCATCCATGTCTCACCCTACGGCCCTGTGGAAAGAAATGTGTGTGTTTTTGCCAATTTTAACCGCACACTTATTGTTTGTGTACATGGATTTTTATAATGTCGTATGTTTTTCCCCCAACCCCACTTTCCATCAATTTGTATAGCAGACCCTCATGCCAAATTGAGTCAAAGCTTTTTTGAAATCAACAAAGCATGAGAAGACTTTGCCTTTGTTTTGGTTTGTTTGTTTGTCAATTAGGGTGTGCAGGTTGAATACGTGGTCTGTCGTACGGTAATTTGGTAAAAAGCCAATTTGACATTTGCTCAGTACATTGTTTTCACTGAGGAAATGAACTAGTCTGCTGTTAATGATAATGCAGAGGGATTTTCCCAAGGTTGCTGTTGACGCATATCCCACGGTAGTTATTGGGGTCAAATTTGTCTCCACTTTTGTGGATTGGGGTGATCAGTCCTTGGTTCCAAATATTGGGGAAGATGCCAGAGCTAAGGATGATGTTAAAGAGTTTAAGTATAGCTAATTGAAATTTGTGGTCTGTATATTTTATCATTTAATTGAGTATACCATCAACACCACAGGACTTTTTTGGGTTGGAGGGTTTGTATTTTGTCCTGTAGTTCATTCAATGTAATTGGAGAATCCAGTGGGTTCTGGTAGTCTTTAATAGTTGATTCTAAGATTTGCATTTGATCATGTATATTTTTTGCTGTTTGTTCTCTGTTATAGGGCCAAAAAGATTGGAGAAGTGGTTTACCCATACATCTCCGTTTTGGATAGATAGCTCTTCGTGTTGTTGTTTGTTTAGTGTTTTCCAATTTTCCCAGAAGTGGTTAGAGTCTATGGATTCTTCAATTACATTGAGCTGATTTCTGACATGCTGTTCCTTCTTTTCCGTAAGTGTATTTCTGTATTGTTTTAGTGATTCACCATAGGCGTAGGCTCAGGTTTTCTGGGTCTCTATGTTTTTGGTTGGATAGGTTTCTCAATTTCTTTCTTAGGTTTTTGCATTCTTCATCAAACCATTTATCACTGTTATTACTTTTCTTTGGTTTTCTGTTAGAGATTTTTAGATTTGATAGGGAAGCTGAGAGGTCAAATATACTGTTTAGGTTTTCTACTGCCAAGTTTACACCTTCACTATTACAGTGGAACGTTTTGTCCAGGAAGTTGTCTAGAATGGATTGAATTTGTTGTTTCCTAATTGTTTTTTGGTAGGTTTCAACACTACTTTCCTTCCATCTATAGCATTTCTTAATATTATTCAGTTCCTTTGGCTTTGATGCCTCATGATTGAGTATTGCTCTGTTCAAGTAGACTGTGATTTTGCTGTGGTCTGATAGTGTCAGAACGGCGACAGTGGAATGCGGTAGGCGAAGTCACACGCAGGACACAGAGCTACTGGAAACCGTACTTTAATGAAAGTCGCCAGTGAAAATAAACAGTCTCCAAACAACGGAGAAAAACTAACAACCCGCACACTGCCAATGACACAAACAATAACACACAACACACAATGCACGACAGAGGGTTAAATAGGGAATACAATACAACACAATGGGGAACAGGTGTACACAATCAGACACAACAAGTCAAACACCGAAACATAGATCGGTGGCAGCTAGTACTCCGGGGACGACGAACGCCGAAGCCTGCCCGAGCAGGGAGGAGGAGCAGCCTCGGCTGAATCCATGACAGTACCCCTCCCTTGACGCGCGGCTCCAGCCGTGCGCCGACCCCGGACTCGGGGACGGCCAGGAGGACACGGAGCAGGGCGAGTTGGATGACTCCGGTGGAAGTCCCTCAACAAGGAGGGATGTAGAATGTCCCTCCTGGGGACCCAGCACTGTTCCTCAGGACCGTACCCTCCCACTCCACGAGATACTGCAGGCCCCCCGTCCGACGTCTCGAATCCAAGATGGACCGGACTGAGTACGCCGGAGCCCCCTCGATGTCCAGCGGGGGCGGAGGAGCCTCTCATACCTCATTCTCCTGGAGTGGACCAGCCACCACCGGCCTGAGGAGAGACACATGGAACGAGGGGTTAATGCGATAATACCTGGGCAGTTGTAATCTATAACATACCTCGTTCAATCTCCTCAGGACTTTAAAGGGCCCCACAAACCGCCGACCCAGCTTCCGGCAGGGCAGGCGAAGGGGCAGGTTTCGGGTCGAGAGCCAGACCCGGTCTCCTGGTGCATACACCGGAGCCTCACTGCGGTGGCGATTGGCGCTCGCCTTTTGCCGCCTGATGGCACGCTGCAAATGGACATGCGCAGCATTCCAAGTTTCCTCAGAGCGCCTGGCTCTGATGCCAAGGTGCCAGAACCGGCTGGTCACCTAACACACACTGGAAAGGTGTCAGGTTAGTAGACGAATGACGGAGGGAGTTTTGGGCTATCTCTGCCCAGGGAATATATCCCGACCACTCCCCCTGCCGGTCCTGGCAATATGACCTCAGAAACCTACCCACATCCTGGTTAACTCTCTCCACCTGCCCATTACTTTTGGGGTGAAAACCTGAGGTAAGGCTAATCGAGACCCCCAGACGTTCCATAAATGCCCTCCAGACCCTAGAGGTGAACTGGGGACCCCGATCAGACACTATATCCTCAGGCACCCCATAGTGCCGGAAGACGTGTGTAAACAGGGCCTCAGCAGTTTGTAGGGCAGTAGGGAGACCTGGCAGGGGAATGAGACGGCAGGCTTTAGAAAACCGATCCACAACGACCAATATAGTAGTGTTTCCCTGAGAGGGGGGAAGGTCCGTAACAAAATCCACCGATAGGTGAGACCACGGCCGTTGTGGAACGGGTAGGGGTTGTAACTTCCCCCTGGGCAGGTGTCTAGGCGCCTTACACTGGGCGCAAACCGAGCAGGAGGAAACATAAACCCTCACGTCCTTGGCTAAGGTTGGCCAGTATTTCTCACTAAGGCAGTGCACTGTCCGACCAATACCCGGATGACCAGAGGAGGGTGACGTGTGAGCCCAGTATATCAACCGGTCGCGAACCTCGAGCGGCACGTACCTCTGACCCTCTGGACACTGTGGAGGAGTAGGGTCGGAACGTAACGCCTGCTCGATTTCCGCATCCACCTCCCACACCACTGGTGCCACTAAACAAGACTCCGGGAGTATGGGAGTGGGCTCAATGGACCTCTCCTCTGTGTCATATAGTCGGGACAGGGCGTCTGCCTTAGCGTTCTGGGACCCTGGTATATATGTGAGCTTAAATACAAAGCGGGAAAGGAACATTGACCACCTTGCCTGGCGAGGATCCAACCTCCTCGCTGCCCGGATGTACTCCAGGTTACGATGGTCAGTCAGAATGAGAAAAGGGTGTTTAGCCCCCTCAAGCCAATGTCTCCACACCTTCAGGGCTTGAACCACAGCCAGCAGCTCCCTATCCCCCCACGTCATAATTGCGCTCCGCCGGACTGGAGCTTCTTAGAATAGAAAGCACAGGGGCGGAGTTTAGGTGGCGTACCCGAGCGCTGAGACAGCACAGCGCCGATCCCAGCCTCGGAAGCGTCCACCTCCACCTGGAATGCCAAAGAGGGATCCGGATGCGCCAGCACCGGAGCCGAGGTAAACAGGTCCTTCAAGCGTTTAAACGCCATGTCAGCCTCAGCTGACCACTGCAGGCGCACCGGACCCCCCTTTAGCAGAGAGGCAATGGGAGCCGCTACCTGTCCAAAGCCCCGGATAAACCTCCGGTAGTAATTGGCAAAACCCAAGAAGCGCTGCACCTCCTTTACCGTGGTCGGGGTCTGCCAATTACGCACGGCAGAAACGCGGTCAATCTCCATCTCTACCCCTGACGCGGACAATCGATGTCCCAGGAAGGAGATGGACTCCTGGAAGAACAGACATTTCTCCGCCTTCGTATACAGGTCATGCTCCAATAGTCTACCGAGCACTCGACGCACCAGGGACACATGCTCGGCTCGTGTAGCGGAATATATTAGGATGTCATCAATATATACCACAACACCCTGTCCATGCAAGTCCCGAAAAATCTCGTCCACAAATGATTGGAAGACTGAAGGAGCATTCATTAACCCGTATGGCATGACGAGGTACTCATAGTGACCCGAGGTGGTACTAAATGCTGTCTTCCACTCATCTCCCTCCCTAATGCGCACCAGGTTGTACGCGCTCCTGTGATCAAATTTTGTGAAGAATCGCGCCCCGTGTAATGACTCCGTCATACTAGCAATCAGAGGAAGAGGATAGCTGTATTTGATGGTGATCTGATTTAGACCACGGTAATCAATACACGGGCGTAAACCCCCATCCTTCTTCTTCACAAAAAAGAAACTAGAGGAAGCAGGGGAAGTAGACGGCCGTATGTAACCCTGTCTCAAAGATTCGGTGACGTAGGTTTCCATAGCGGCCGTCTCCTCCTGAGATAGAGGATACACGTGACTACGTGGAAGCGCAGCTCCTACCTGGAGGTCTATCGCACAATCCCCCTGTCGATGAGGTGGTAATTGAGTCGCCTTCCTCTTACTGAAGGCGAGAGCCAAATCGGCGTACTCAGGTGGAATATGCAAGGCGGGAACTTGGTTCGGGCTTTCCACCGTCGTTGCCCCTACGGAAACGCCTAAACACCACCCAGTACACTGATCAGACCATCCCTGGAGAGCTCTCTGTTGCCATGAAATGTTGGGGTCATGAGCTGTTAACCAGGGAAGCCCCAACACCACGGGAAACGCAGGAGAATCAATCAAATACAACCGTACTATCTCCTCATGACCCTCCTGCGTTTTCATCCGGAGAGGCGCCGTGACCTCCCTAATCAACCCAGACCCCAACGGGCGGCTATCTAGGGCATGAATGGGGAAGGGCACATCAACAGGCACGATAGGAATCCCTAACTTATAGGTGAACTGGCTAACAATGACATTCCCAGCTGCGCCTGAATCTACTAGCGCCTTATGCTGGGAGTGAGGGGAAACCTCTGGAAACACCACTCTAATACACATATGATCAGCAGAGAGCTCTGGGTGAGTTGGGTGCCTACTCACCGGGAAAGACTCATCAGTGCGTCGCCCACTGCCTCGATTCCTAGGAGACCCTCCCCAGCACCGACCAGCAGTGTGTCCTCTGCGGCCACAGTTGGTGCAGGGGACGGCCTCCCTCCTGGTCTCTCTCCTGGTCTCCCTAGCACCAGCACCCCGAGCTCCATAGGGGTCGGCTCGGAAGTGCTGGGGGATGGAATGGATGTCCGAATCCGGACGTCCGCGGGTAGCCAACAGGGTTTCCAGGCGAATCGACATGTCCACCAGTTGGTCAAAGCTGAGGTTGGTGTCCCTGCAGGCTAATTCCTGACGCACGTCCTCCCTCAGGCTGCATCTGAAGTGGTCGATGAGGGCCCTCTCATTCCATCCCGTGTTGGCGGCTAGCGTCCGGAAGTCCAGCGCGAACTCCTGCGCGCTCC
>NC_059226.1:36534672-36539672 GCF_020615455.1 Coregonus clupeaformis | reverse complement strand
GGAGAATGTCAGATGGTCAGATGAAACCAAAATAGAACTTTTTGGTAAAAACTCAACTCGTCGTGTTTGGAGGACAAAGAATGCTGAGTTGCATCCAAAGAACACCATACCTACTGTGAAGCATGGGGGGTGGAAACATCATGCTTTGGGGCTGTTTTTCTGCAAAGGGACCAGGACGACTGATCCGTGTAAAGGAAAGAATGAATGGGGCCATGTATCGTGAGATTTTGAGTGAAAACCTCCTTCCATCAGCAAGGGCATTGAAGATGAAACGTGGCTGGGTCTTTCAGCATGACAATGATCCCAAAACACACCGCCCGGGCAACGAAGGAGTGGCTTCGTAAGAAGCATTTCAAGGTCCTGGAGTGGCCTAGCCAGTCTCCAGATCTCAACCCCATAGAAATTCTTTGGAGGGAGTTGAAAGTCCGTGTTGCCCAGCGACAGCCCCAAAACATCACTGCTCTAGAGGAGATCTGCATGGAGGAATGGGCCAAAATACCAGCAACAGTGTGTGAAAACCTTGTGAAGACTTACAGAAAACGTTTGACCTGTGTCATTGCCAACAAAGGGTATATAACAAAGTATTGAGAAACTTTTGTTATTGACCAAATACTTTATTTTCCACCATAATTTGCAAATAAATTCATAAAAAATCCTACAATGTGATTTTCTGGATTTTTTTTTCTCATTTTGTCTGCCATAGTTGACGTGTACCTATGATGAAAATTACAGGCCTCTCTCATCTTTTTAAGTGGGAGAACTTGCACAATTGGTGGCTGACTAAATACTTTTTTCCCCCACTGGATGGCAGTGGCAAGAGAGACAGCGAACCATTACAACCCGCTCTCTCTTTTCTCTCTCTCTCTCTCCCACTCCCTCTCGCTACTCTGTAATATCCCCCCCTCTCTCTCTCTTCTTTGTGTCTCTGTGTCTCTCCCTGTTTTTTTGGCCTGTTCTGTAGTTTGCTGTGTTGTGTTTTCTAGGTTGTGTCTTGTCAGTGTATTTCACTTAAGGCTGAAGCTAGCAGGGAGAAGTAGGTCGATCCCGGAGGTAGTGGATGGTTGTGTGAGTGCGTGTGTGTGCGTGTGTGTGCGTGTGTGCGTGTAAGGACTAGGGATAGTGAGAGGGGCTTCTAGGGGCCTCATCTCTCTGCCTCTAACTAAACATCCTGGCTCACTCTGCATCATCAGACAAACGCTCCACAAACATTTAATGAACGCTGCTTCTACGCTCCTGTTCTCTCTCACTGGTCCAGGCCCTGCCGGGTAGACTGTGAAACGTTACCCCTGCTTAGATAGCATGATCTGGGTCTGGATCTCTTCCTAGAAGTAAACAGTGATCTGGGTCTGGATCTCTTCCTAGAAGTAAACAGTGATCTGGATCCCTTCCTATAAGTAAACAGTGATCTGGGTCTGGATCTCTTCCTATAAGTAAACAGTGATCTGGGTCTGGATCCCTTCCTAGAAGTAAACAGTGATCTGGGTCTGGATCCCTTCCTAGAAGTAAACAGTGATCTGGGTCTGGATCTCTTCCTAGAAGTAAACAGTGATCTGGATCTGGATCTCTTCCTATAAGTAAACAGTGATCTGGGTCTGGATCTCTTCCTAGAAGTAAACAGTGATCTGGGTCTGGATCTCTTCCTAAAAGTAAACAGTGATCTGGATCCCTTCCTATAAGTAAACAGTGATCTGGATCTGGATCTCTTCCTAGAAGTAAACAGTGATCTGGGTCTGGATCTCTTCCTAGAAGTAAACAGTGATCTGGGTCTGGATCTCTTCCTAGAAGTAAACAGTGATCTGGGTCTGGATCCCTTCCTAGAAGTAAACAGTGATCTGGGTCGGATCTTTCCGAAGTAAACAGTGATCTGGGTCTGGATCTCTTCCTATAAGTAAACAGTGATCTGGGTCTGGATCTCTTCCTATAAGTAAACAGTGATCTGGGTCTGGATCCCTTCCTAGAAGTAAACAGTGATCTGGGTCTGGATCTATTCCTAGAAGTAAACAGTGATCTGGGTCTGGATCCCTTCCTAGAAGTAAACAGTAATCTGGATCTCTTCCTATAAGTAAAAAGTGATCTGGATCTCTTCCTAGAAGTAAACAGTGATCTGGGTCCCTTCCTAGAAGTAAACAGTGATCTGGATCCACCACTCAATCCCTCCACCTCTCCACCCCTCCACCCCTTAACCTCTCCACCCCTCCACCTCTCCACCCCTTCCCCTCTCCACCTCTCTCTCTCTCTCTCTCTCTCTCTTTCTCTCTCTCTCTGTCTCTCTCTCTCTCTCTCTCTCTCTCTCTCTCTCTCTCTCTCTCTCTCTCTCTCTCTCTCTCTCTCTCTCTCTCTCTCTCTCTCTCTCTCTCTCTCTCTCTCTCTCTCTCTCTCTCTCTCTCTTCTCTCTCCCTCCCCAGCCTATGGGTTGTGTGGCTGGCTGAGCTCTGTGTGTATATAGCTGGTGGGTGGTGTTTACTGCTGTACTCAACAGTACTGTTAGTCTTACTTCAGACAGCAGAAGGAGCTATTTTAACATCCCCATCTCTCCATCTCTCCCTCTTATCTCCCCCTATTTTAACATCCTAGTAGCCACAGGCAGCTGAACAGGAGGAGGGGGTTAGTGCAGAGAGTGTGTGTGTGTGACATATAGATAGATAGGCTACAGCCCACTAATAATGATTGCCATTGCCCCTATTTGACTGCTGGCAAAAAATAAGCCTATAGATATTTGCCAGACTGTAATAAAACAACTCAAACACAGAGTAGGTCTATTACTGAGTATCATCTAATAAAACATCTCAAACACAGAGTATGTCTATTACTGAGTATCATGTAATAAAACAACTCAAACACAGAGTAGGTCTATTACTGAGTATCATGTAATAAAACAACTCAAACACAGAGTAGGTATATTACTGAGTATCATCTAATAAAACATCTCAAACACAGAGTAGGTCTATTACTGAGTATCATGTAATAAAACAACTCAAACACAGAGTAGGTCTATTACTGAGTATCATCTAATAAAACATATCAAACACAGAGTAGGTCTATTACTGAGTATCATGTAATAAAACATCTCAAACAAAGCACATACCTGTAGCAAAGCCTTCTCCTTTCATATTAGTGTAGCCTAAAAGCATTGCCACACAAAACATTCAGTTCAGCTTTCAATAGAGCTCTCTCTCTCTCGCTCTCTCTCTCTCTCTCCCCCCCCTCTCTCTCTCTCTCTCTCTCTCTCTCTCTAACTGTCTGCACTCTGCCTGTCTGCTGGTGTATTTCCATGGTGATTCCATTCTGACAAGAATAGGAATTTGAACTGGTATAATTATTATTATTATTAAGTAGCCTTGCTGGAGCCTTGGCTTTTCCCAGCCAGAACAGCTCATAGGAGCAGGAGCCTTGGCTTGTCCCAGCCAGAACAGCTCATAGGAGCAGGAGCCTTGGCTTGTCCCAGCCAGAACAGCTCATAGGAGCAGGAGCCTTGGCTTGTCCCAGCCAGAACAGCTCATAGGAGCAGGAGCCTTGGCTTGTCCCAGCCAGAACAGCTCATAGGAGCAGGAGCCTTGGCTTGTCCCAGCCAGAACAGCTCATAGGAGCAGGAGCCTTGGCTTGTCCCAGCCAGAACAGCTCATAGGAGCAGGAGCCTTGGCTTGTCCCAGCCAGAACAGCTCATAGGAGCAGGAGCCTTGGCTTGTCCCAGCCAGAACAGCTCATAGGAGCAGGAGCCTTGACTTGTCCCAGCCAGAAAAGCTAATAGGAGCAGGAGCCTTGGCTTGTCCCAGCCAGAACAGCTCATAGGAGCAGGAGCCTTGGCTTGTCCCAGCCAGAACAGCTCATAGGAGCAGGAGCCTTGGCTTGTCCCAGCCAGAACAGCTCATAGGAGCAGGAGCCTTGGCTTGTCCCAGCCAGAACAGCTCATAGGAGCAGGAGCCTTGGCTTGTCCCAGCCAGAACAGCTCATAGGAGCAGGAGCCTTGGCTTGTCCCAGCCAGAACAGCTCATAGGAGCAGGAGCCTTGGCTTGTCCCAGCCAGAACAGCTCATAGGAGCAGGAGCCTTGGCTTGTCCCAGCCAGAACAGCTCATAGGAGCAGGAGCCTTGGCTTGTCCCAGCCAGAACAGCTCATAGGAGCAGGAGCCTTGGCTTGTCCCAGCCAGAACAGCTCATAGGAGCAGGAGCCTTGGCTTGTCCCAGCCAGAACAGCTCATAGGAGCAGGAGCCTTGGCTTGTCCCAGCCAGAACAGCTCATAGGAGCAGGAGCCTTGGCTTGTCCCAGCCAGAACAGCTCATAGGAGCAGGAGCCTTGGCTTGTCCCAGCCAGAACAGCTCATAGGAGCAGGAGCCTTGGCTTGTCCCAGCCAGAACAGCTAAAGGGAAGTCACATTTATGTTGGACCTTGTGTACAATTGGATGAATGTATCTTAATGTTAGACCACAGTACGGTATAGGTTAGGGATGTGAGTGGTTCAGTGGGGGTGAATGAATGAATGGGTTTATTATGAACCCTTTGTTTTTGGCGTGTTTGGTGCCGCCTGGGCTCTGAGAGAGAGAAGATGAGAGAGAATGGAAATACCACCAATATATATCTGTCTATTTATCTTCCCCTACTATTCCTACTACAACTATTTACACATTGCTAAAACACTGTACATAGCTGATAATATAACACTGGAAATGTCTTGATCTTTTTCAAACCTCTGTGAGTACAATGTTTACTGTTCATTTCTAATTGTTTTTTGTTGATATTGTTTCGTGTGTTCTCACTTTTGTTTATTGTTTATTTCACTTTTGTTTATTGTTTATTTCACTTTTGTTTCTTGTTTATTTCACTTTTGTTTCTTGTTTATTTAACTTGCTTTGGCAAAGTAAACACTTTTCCCATAACAATAATGCCCCTTTGAATTGAAATTGAATTGAGAGAGAACGAAAGAGAGAGTACCGCCGCAGCCTCATCTCTTCCTCTCCTCCTCTGTTGAGTTCCGCTGATGTTGAGCCAGGCGATGTTATGTTG
>NC_059226.1:36412172-36529672 GCF_020615455.1 Coregonus clupeaformis | reverse complement strand
GTCCTCCAGTAGATGTAACTTCCATTAGTCCTCCAGTAGATGTAACATCCATTAGTCCTCCAGTAGATGTAACCTCCATTAGTCCTCCAGTAGATGTAACCTCCATTAGTCCCCCAGTAGATGTAACCTCCATTAGTCCCCCAGTAGATGTAACCTCCATTAGTCCTCCAGTAGATGTAACCTCCATTAGTCCCCCAGTAGATGTAACTTCCGTTAATCCCCCAGTAGATGTAACTTCCGTTAGTCCTCCAGTAGATGTAACTTCCGTTAGTGCTCCAGTAGATGTAACTTCCATTAGTCCTACAGTAGATGTAACTTCCGTTAGTCCTCCAGTAGATGTAACTTCCATTTGTCCTCCAGTAGATGTAACTTCCATTAGTCCTCCAGTAGATGTAACTTCCATTATTCCTCCAGTAGATGTAACTTCCATTAGTCCTCCAGTAGATGTAACCTCCATTAGTCCTCCAGTAGATGTAACTTCCATTAGTCCTCCAGTAGATGTAACCTCCATTAGTCCTCCAGTAGATGTAACCTCCATTAGTCCTCCAGTAGATGTAACCTCCAGTAGTCCTATAGTAGATGTAACTTCCATTAGTCCTCCAGTAGATGTAACTTCCATTAGTCCTCCAGTAGATGTAACTTCCATTAGTCCTCCAGTAGATGTAACTTCCAATAGTCCTCCAGTAGATGTAATGACCATTAGTCCTCCAGTAGATGTAACTTCCATTAGTCCTCCAGTAGATGTAATGACCATTAGTCCTCCAGTATATGTAACTTCCATTAGTCCTCCAGTAGATGTAATGACCATTTGTCCTCCAGTAGATGTAACTTCCATTAGTCCTCCAGTAGATGTAACTTCCATTAGTCCCCCAGTAGATGTAACTTCCATTAGTCCTATAGTAGATGTAACTTCAATTTGTCCTTCAGTAGATGTAATTCCATTAGTCCTCCAGTAGATGTAACTTCCATTAGTCCTCCAGTAGATGTAACTTCCATTAGTCCTCCAGTAGATGTAACCTCCATTAGTCCTCCAGTAGATGTAACCTCCATTAGTCCCCCAGTAGATGTAACCTCCATTAGTCCCCCAGTAGATGTAACCTCCATTAGTCCTCCAGTAGATGTAACCTCCATTAGTCCCCCAGTAGATGTAACTTCCATTAATCCCCCAGTAGATGTAACTTCCGTTAGTCCTCCAGTAGATGTAACTTCCGTTAGTCCTCCAGTAGATGTAACTTCCATTAGTCCTACAGTAGATGTAACTTCCGTTAGTCCTCCAGTAGATGTAACTTCCATTAGTCATACAGTAGATGTAACTTCCATTAGTCCTCCAGTAGATGTAACTTCCATTAGTCCTCCAGTAGATGTAATGACCATTAGTCATCCAATATATGTAACTTCCATTAGTCCTCCAGTAGATGTAATGACCATTTGTCCTCCAGTAGATGTAACTTCCATTAGTCCTCCAGTAGATGTAACTTCCATTAGTCCCCCAGTAGATGTAACTTCCATTAGTCCTCCAGTAGATGTAATTTCAATTTGTCCTTCAGTAGATGTAACTTCCATTAGTCCTATAGTAGATGTAACTTCCATTAGTCCTCCAGTAGATGTAATTCCATTAGTCCTCCAGTAGATGTAACTTCCATTAGTCCTCCAGTAGATGTAACTTCCATTAGTCCTCCAGTAGATGTAACCTCCATTAGTCCTCCAGTAGATGTAACCTCCATTAGTCCCCAGTAGATGTAATGACCATTAGTCATCCAGTATATGTAACTTCCATTAGTCCTCCAGTAGATGTAATGACCATTTGTCCTCCAGTAGATGTAACTTCCATTAGTCCTCCAGTAGATGTAACTTCCATTAGTCCCCCAGTAGATGTAACTTCCATTAGTCCTCCAGTAGATGTAACTTCAATTTGTCCTTCAGTAGATGTAACTTCCATTAGTCCTCCAGTAGATGTAATTCCATTAGTCCTCCAGTAGATGCAACTTCCATTTGTCCTCCAGTAGATGTAACTTCCATTAGTCCTCCAGTAGATGCAACTTCCATTAGTCCTCCAGTAGATGTAACCTCCATTAGTCCTCCAGTAGATATAACCTCCATTAGTCCCCCAGTAGATGTAACCTCCATTAGTCCCCCAGTAGATATAACCTCCATTAGTCCTACAGTAGATGAAATCTCCATTAGTCCTCCAGTAGATGTAACCTCCATTAGTCCCCCAGTAGATGTAACTTCCGTTAATCCCCCAGTAGATGTAACTTCCGTTAGTCCTCCAGTAGATGTAACTTCCGTTAGTCCTCCAGTAGATGTAACTTCCATTAGTCCTACAGTAGATGTAACTTCCGTTAGTCCTCCAGTAGATGTAACTTCCATTAGTCCTCCAGTAGATGTAATGACCATTTGTCCTCCAGTAGATGTAACTTCCATTTGTCCTCCAGTAGATGTAACTTCCATTTTCCTCCAGTAGATGTAACTTCCATTAGTTCTCCAGTAGATGTAACCTCCATTAGTCCTCCAGTAGATGTAACTTCCATTAGTCCTCCAGTAGATGTAACTTCCGTTAGTCCTCCAGTAGATGTAATTCCATTTGTCCTCCAGTAGATGTAACCTCCATTAGTCCTATAGTAGATGTAACTTCCATTAGTCCTCCAGTAGATGTAACTTCCATTAGTCCTCCAGTAGATGTAACTTCCATTAGTCCTCCAGTAGATGTAACTTCAATTAGTCCTCCAGTAGATGTAATGACCATTAATCCTCCAGTAGATGTAACTTCCATTAGTCCTCCAGTAGATGTAATGACCATTAGTCCTCCAGTATATGTAACTTCCATTAGTCCTCCAGTAGATGTAATGACCATTTGTCCTCCAGTAGATGTAACTTCCATTAGTCCTCCAGTAGATGTAACTTCCATTAGTCCCCAGTAGATGTAACTTCCATTAGTCCTACAGTAGATGTAACTTCAATTTGTCCTTCAGTAGATGTAACTTCCATTAGTCCTCCAGTAGATGTAATTCCATTAGTCCTCCAGTAGATGTAACTTCCATTAGTCCTCCAGTAGATGTAATTCCATTAGTCCTCCAGTAGATGTAACTTCCATTAGTCCTCCAGTAGATGTAACTTCCATTAGTCCTCCAGTAGATGTAACCTCCATTAGTCCTCCAGTAGATGTAACCTCCATTAGTCCCCCAGTAGATGTAACTTCCATTAATCCCCCAGTAGATGTAACTTCCGTTAGTCCTCCAGTAGATGTAACTTCCGTTAGTCCTCCAGTAGATGTAACTTCCATTAGTCCTACAGTAGATGTAACTTCCGTTAGTCCTCCAGTAGATGTAACTTCCATTAGTCATACAGTAGATGTAACTTCCATTTGTCCTCCAGTAGATGTAACTTCCATTAGTCCTCCAGTAGATGTAATTCCATTAGTCCTCCAGTAGATGTAACTTCCATTTGGCCTCCAGTAGATGTAACCTCCATTAGTCCTCCAGTAGATGTAACTTCCATTAGTCCTCCAGTAGATGTAACTTCCATTAGTCCTACAGTAGATGTAACTTCTGTTAGTTCTCCAGTAGATGTAACTTCCGTTAGTCCTCCAGTAGATGTGACCTCCATTATTCCCCCAGTAGATGTAACTTCCATTAGTCCCCCAGTAGATGTAACTTCCATTAGTCCTCCAGTAGATGTAACTTCCATTAGTCATACAGTAGATGTAACTTCCATTTGTCCTCCAGTAGATGTAACTTCCATTAGTCCTCCAGTAGATGTGACCTCCATTAAAACAGAGATGCTTGTTCTAGGTCCCAAGAAACAAAGAGATCTTCTGTTAAATCTGACAATTCATCTAGATGGTTGTAAAGTCGTCTCAAATAAAACTGTGAAGGACCTCGGTGTTACTCTTGACCCTGATCTCTCTTTTGTGAACATATCAAGACTGTTTCAAGGACAGCTTTTTTCCATCTACGTAACATTGCAAAATCAGAAATTTTCTGTCCAAAAATGATGCAGAAAAATTAATCCATGCATTTGTTACTTCTAGGTTAGACTACTGCAATGCTCTATTTTCCGGCTACCCGGATAAAGCACTAAATAAACTTCAGTTAGTGCTAAATACGGCTGCTAGAATCCTGACTAGAACCAAGAAATTTGATCATATTACTCCAGTGCTAGCTTCCCTACACTGGCTTCCTGTTAAGGCAAGGGCTGATTTCAAGGTTTTACTGTTAACCTATAAAGCGTTACATGGGCTTGCTCCTACCTATCTTTCCGAGTTGGTCCTGCCGTACATACCAATACGTACGCTACGGTCACAAGACGAGGCCTCCTAATTGTCCCTAGAATTTCTAAGCAAACAGCGGGAGGCAGGGCTTTCTCCTATAGATCTCCATTTTTATGGAACAGTCTGCCTACCCATGTGAGAGACACAGACTTGGTCTCAACCTTTAAGTCTTTACTGAAGACTTATCTCTTCAGTAGGTCATATGATTGAGTGTAGTCTGGCCCAGGAGTGTGAAGGTGAACGGAAAGGCTGGAGCAACGAACAGCCCTTGCTGTCTCTGCCGGGCCGGTTCCCCTCTCCACTGGGGTTCTCTGCCTCTAACCCTGTTGCAGGGGCTGAGTCACTGGCTTGCTGGTGCTCTTTCATGCCGTCCCTGGGAGGGGGGTGCGTCACTTGAGTGGGTTGAGTTACTGACGTGATCTTCCTGTCTTGGTTGGCGCCCCCCTTGGTTTGTGCTGTGGTGAGACCTCTGTGGGCTATACTCGGCCTTGTCTCAGGATTGTAAGTTGGTGGTTGGGGATATCCCTCTAGTGGTGCGGGGGCTGTGCTTTGGCGGAGTGGGTGGGGTTATATCCTTCCTGTTTGGCCCTGTCCGGGGTTTCTTCGGATGGGGCCACAGTGTCTCCGGACCGCTCCTGTCTCAGCCTCCAGTATTTATGCTGCAGTAGTTTATGTGTCGGGGGCTGGGGTTAGTTGGTTATACCTGGAGTACTTCTCCTGTCTTATCCAGTGTCCTGTGTGAATTTAAGTATGCTCTCTCTAATTCTCTCGTTCTCTCTTTCTCTCTGAGAACCTGAGCCCTAGGACCATACGTCAGGACTACCGGGCATGATGACACGTTGCTGTCCCCAGTCCGCCTGGCCTTGCTGCTATTCCAGTTTCAACTGTTCTGCCTGCGGCTACGAAACCCCCTACCTGTCCCAGACCTGCTTTTTCAACTCTTTAATGATCGGCTATGAAAAGCCAACTGAGAGACCTGAGCCCAGGACCATACGTCGGGACTACCGGCCGTGGTGACTCCTTGCTGTCCCCAGTCCGCCTGGCGCTGCTATTCCAGTTTCAACTGTTCTGCCTGCGTTATGGAACCCCTACCTGTCCCAGACCTGCTGTTTTCAACTCTTAATGATCGGCTATGAAAAGCCAACTGAGATTTATTCCTGATTATTATTTGACCATGCTTGTCACTTATGAACATTTTTGAACATCTTGGCATGGTTCTGTTATAATCTCCACCCGGCACAGCCAGAAGAGGACTGGCCACCCCTCATAGCCTGGTTCCTCTCTAGGTTTCTTCCTAGGCTTTCGCCTTTCTAGGGAGTTTTTCCTAGCCACCGTGCTTCTACACCTGCATTACTAGCTGTTTGGGGTTTTAGGCTGGGTTTCTGTACAGCACTTCGAGATATTAGCTGATGTAAGAAGGGCTATATAAAATAAAATTGATTGATTGATAGATGTAACTTCCATTAGTCCCCCAGTAGATGTAACTTCCATTAGTCCTCCAGTAGATGTAATTCCATTAGTCCTCCAGTAGATGTAACTTCCATTAGTCCTCCAGTAGATGTAACTTCCATTAGTCCTCCAGTAGATGTAACCTCCATTAGTCCTATAGTAGATGTAACTCCCATTTGTCCTCCAGTAGATGTAACTCCCATTAGTCCTCCAGTAGATGTAACTCCCATTAGTCCTCCAGTAGATGTAACATCCATTAGTCCTCCAGTAGATGTAACCTCCATTAGTCCTCCAGTAGATGTAACTTCCATTAGTCCTCCAGTATATGCAACCCCCATTAGTCCTCCGGTAGATGTAACTTCCGTTAGTCCTCCAGTAGATGTAATTCCATTAGTCCTCCAGTAGATGTAACTTCCATTAGTCCTCCAGTAGATGTAACTTCCATTAGTCCTCCAGTAGATGTAACTTCCAATTGTCCCCCAGTAGATGTAACTTCCATTAGTCCTCCAGTAGATGTAACTTCCATTAGTCCCCCAGTAGATGTAATTCCATTAGTCCTCCAGTAGATGTAACTTCCATTAGTCCTCCAGTAGATGTAACTTCCATTAGTCCTCCAGTAGATGCAACCTCCATTAGTCCTCCAGTAGATGTAACTTCCATTAGTCCTCCAGTAGATGTAACTTCCATTAGTCCTCCAGTCGAGGATGTAAACAGACTGTCCTACAGTGATGCTTTGAAGCCTTATGGGCTATCTAAGTAGTACAATATGGTGTCATTTGGGAATCATCCATAGATATAAAACGATGCTACCTTCATGGTTAGGACACAGACTATGTGTTTGTCTTAGTAAGATGCTGATACCTAGATGAGTGGTTTGGTTTGGGGCCTAGGGGTGTTACAAGCAGTGTGAGGGGGTAACGTAATCAGATTACTTTAATGAGTAACGGAGTAAAGTAACATGTTACTTTATAGTAATATAACATGTTACTATATAGTAATATAACACGTTACTTTATAGAAATATATCACGTTACTTTCTAGAAATATATCACGTTACTTTATAGTAATATAACACGTTACTTTATAGTAATATAACACGTTACTTTCCACACAAAGTGATATTATAAACAAGTAATGCGTTACTTTTGTTAATCCTCAGCATCAATATCAACACAATGCACTCCCTGAACTCAGAAAGCCTGCCACCCCACTGCTGCGTAGCCTAGTAACAGTCGCCGGGCGAGCTGGGTTCCGCTGTAGTTGGGCACCATGTCTACTGGGTCACCAGGGATCACATGGAATGTGGAATGTCACATCACATGACCTGGCTCACTGGTCACATGATCATGGGACAGAGAGAGGAGAGATATTCTATTAGAATGGTTAATGGTTAAGGTTAGGATTTGAGGCTGGTGAGCTGATCCTAGATCTGTGGTTAAGTTGCAACGTTTATCCCGAGCAGGTCAACAATCGATAGAGTGAGTAGAATGAACATGAGCCTCAATGAAACGTGAGATGTCACAGGAGTGCAGTGTGCTAGGAAATGCAATCCAAACAGTGTCTGATATAATAACAATAGCATAGCTAAGTAAAGGTTCAGTACAGAGACTGGGTATTCCATTCCAAAATAGCCCTCACATGGAATCAGGCTAGTCAACAATCCACCCTGCTTGTCTGTGGTGGTGTTGTGAGTATAGACTACTGTGGTGGTGTTGTGAGTATAGACTACTGTGGTGGTGTTGTGAGTATAGACTACTGTGGTGGTGTTGTGAGTATGGACTACTGTGGTGGTGTTGTGAGTGTGGACCACTGTGGTGGTGTTGTGAGTATAGACTACTGTGGTGGTGTTGTGAGTATAGACTACTGTGGTGGTGTTGTGAGTATAGACTACTGTGGTGGTGTTGTGAGTATAGACTACTGTGGTGGTGTTGTGAGTATAGACTACTGTGGTGGTGTTGTGAGTATAGACTATTGTGGTGGTGTTGTGAGTATAGACTACTGTGGTGGTGTTGTGAGTATAGACTACTGTGGTGGTGTTGTGAGTATAGACTACTGTGGTGGTGTTGTGAGTATAGACTATTGTGGTGGTGTTGTGAGTATAGATTACTGTGGTGGTGTTGTGAGTATAGACTACTGTGGTGGTGTTGTGAGTATAGACTATTGTGGTGGTGTTGTGAGTATAGACTACTGTGGTGGTGTTGTGAGTATAGACTATTGTGGTGGTGTTGTGAGTATAGACTAATGTGCTGGTGTTGTGAGTATTTACTACTGTGGTGGTGTTGTGAGTATGGACTACTGTGGTGGTGTTGTGAGTATAGACTATTGTGGTGGTGTTGTGAGTATAGACTAATGTGCTGGTGTTGTGACTATAGACTACTGTGGTGGTGTTGTGAGTATAGACTACTGTGCTGGTGTTGTGAGTATAGACTACTGTGGTGGTGTTGTGAGTATAGACTACTGTGGTGGTGTTGTGAGTATATACTATTGTGGTGGTGTTGTGAGTATAGACTAATGTGCTGGTGTTGTGAGTATAGACTACTGTGGTGGTGTTGTGAGTATGGACTACTGTGGTGGTGTTGTGAGTATAGACTACTGTGGTGGTGTTGTGAGTATAGACTATTGTGGTGGTGTTGTGAGTATAGACTACTGTGGTGGTGTTGTGAGTATAGACTATTGTGGTGGTGTTGTGAGTATAGACTACTGTGGTGGTGTTGTGAGTATAGACTATTGTGGTGGTGTTGTGAGTATAGACTATTGTGGTGGTGTTGTGAGTATAGACTACTGTGGTGGTGTTGTGAGTATAGACTACTGTGGTGGTGTTGTGAGTATAGACTACTGTGGTGGTGTTGTGAGTATAGACTAATGTGCTGGTGTTGTGAGTATAGACTACTGTGGTGGTGTTGTGAGTATAGACTAATGTGCTGGTGTTGTGAGTATAGACTGCTGAAGATTTAGTTACAGTGTGATACATGGGCCACACTCAACACAATTGTGAGGTTCAGTTATTATTATTATTTAATTTTTTAAATTTAACAATTAAATTAAAATGTAGGGGGTAGATCAGCTTTAATATTTCAGATAGATTGTAACTTCCATCAATGTAATTGTCTGCATCACTTCCAATCCCCCATATGTTTTTTTTCTCACAAATATATATATATATATATATATATATATATATATATATATATATATACATCCACATATATAGTGGGGAGAACAAGTATTTGATACACTGCCGATTTTGCAGGGTTTCCTACTTACAAAGCATGTAGAGGTCTGTAATTTTTGTCATAGGTACACTTAACTGTGAGAGACGGAATCTAAAACAAAAATCCAGAAATTCACATTGCATGATTTTTAAGAAATTAATTAGCATTTTATTGCATGACATAAGTATTTGATACATCAGAAAAGCAGAACTTTGTAGGTCTTGACCAGGTTTGCACACACTGCAGCAGGGATTTTGGCCCACTCCTCCATACAGACCTTCTCCAGATCCTTCAGGTTTCGGGGCTGTCGCTGGGCAATACGGACTTTCAGCTCACTCCAAAGATTTTCTATTGGGTTCAGGTCTGGAGACTGGCTAGGCCACTCCAGGACCTTGAGATGCTTCTTACGGATCCACTCCTTAGTTGCCCTGGCTGTGTGTTTCGTTGTCATGCTGGAAGACCCAGCCATGACCCATTTTCAATGCTCTTACTGAGGGAAGGAGG
Source organism: Coregonus clupeaformis (assembly GCF_020615455.1). Taxonomy (NCBI): domain Eukaryota; kingdom Metazoa; phylum Chordata; class Actinopteri; order Salmoniformes; family Salmonidae; genus Coregonus; species Coregonus clupeaformis. The sequence continues at coordinate 36,520,237 of NC_059226.1, read as the reverse complement.
TTGTTGGCCAAGATCTCGCAATACATGGCCCCATCCATCCTCCCCTCAATACGGTGCAGTCATCCTGTCCCCTTTGCAGAAAAGCATCCCCAAAGAATGATGTTTCCACCTCCATGCTTCACGGTTGGGATGGTGTTCTTGGGGTTGTACTCATCCTCATCCTTCTTCTTCCTCCAAACACGGCGAGTGGAGTTTAGACCAAAAAGCTCTATTTTTGTCTCATCAGACCACATGACCTTCTCCCATTCCTCCTCTGGATCATCCAGATGGTCATTGGCAAACTTCAGACGGGCCTGGACATGCGCTGGCTTGAGCAGGGGGACCTTGCGTGCGCTGCAGGATTTTAATCCATGACGGCGTAGTGTGTTACTAATGGTTTTCTTTGAGACTGTGGTCCCAGCTCTCTTCAGGTCATTGACCAGGTCCTGCCGTGTAGTTCTGGGCTGATCCCTCACCTTCCTCATGATCATTGATGCCCCACGAGGTGAGATCTTGCATGGAGCCCCAGACCGAGGGTGATTGACCGTCATCTTGAACTTCTTCCATTTTCTAATAATTGCGCCAACAGTTGTTGCCTTCTCACCAAGCTGCTTGCCTATTGTCCTGTAGCCCATCCCAGCCTTGTGCAGGTCTACAATTTTATCCCTGATGTCCTTACGCAGCTCTCTGGTCTTGGCCATTGTGGAGAGTGTGGAGTCTGTTTGATTGAGTGTGTGGACAGGTGTCTTTTATACAGGTAACGAGTTCAAACAGGTGCAGTTAATACATATAATGAGTGGAGAACAGGAGTGCTTCTTAAAGAAAAACTAACAGGTCTGTGAGAGCCGGAATTCTTACTGGTTGGTGGGTGATCAAATACTTATGTCATGCAATAAAATGCAAATTAATTACTTAAAAATCATACAATGTGAGTTTCTGGATTCACAGTTGAAGTGTACCTATGATAAAAATTACAGACCTCTACATGCTTTGTAAGTAGGAAAACCTGCAAAATCGACAGTGTATCAAATACTTGTTCTCCCCACTGTACATATATATACACACATACACACACATATATCCTTTTTTAAATTATATTTCCCTTCATTACTTTCCAACCCCTTCCCTAATTGGAGTAAACTAGTGAACAACAATGCTTAGACCTCTACTTCCAGTTTATACATACTATATACATTTTATGGACACAGTCAAATTCTACAATAATTATATTTTGTTTGTTTTTACTCCTGAACTTCCTCCGATCATTTTCATGATGTCCATCCGGTTTGCTTCTATATGCTATATTTGTCTAATTGTGCTCTTTCACAAAAGCTTTCAACTTATAACCTATATACAGTGGGGGAAAAAAGTATTTAGTCAGCCACCAATTGTGCAAGTTTTCCCACTTAAAAAGATGAGAGAGGCCTGTAATTTTCATCATAGGTACACGTCAACTATGACAGACAAAATGAGGAAAAAAAATCCAGAAAATCACATTGTAGGATTTTTAATCAATTTATTTGCAAATTATGGTGGAAAATAAGTATTTGGTCAATAACAAAAGTTTCTCAATACTTTGTTATATACCCTTTGTTGGCAATGACACAGGTCAAACGTTTTCTGTAAGTCTTCACAAGGTTTTCACACACTGTTGCTGGTATTTTGGCCCATTCCTCCATGCAGATCTCCTCTAGAGCAGTGATGTTTTGGGGCTGTCGTTGGGCAACACAGACTTTCAACTCCCTCCAAAGATTTTCTATGGGGTTGAGATCTGGAGACTGGCTAGGCCACTCCAGGACCTTGAAATGCTTCTTACGAAGCCACTCCTTCGTTGCCCGGGCGGTGTGTTTGGGATCATTGTCATGCTGAAAGACCCAGCCACGTTTCATCTTCAATGCCCTTGCTGATGGAAGGAGGTTTTCACTCAAAATCTCACGATACATGGCCCCATTCATTCTTTCCTTTACACGGATCAGTCGTCCTGGTCCCTTTGCAGAAAAACAGCCCCAAAGCATGATGTTTCCACCCCCATGCTTCACAGTAGGTATGGTGTTCTTTGGATGCAACTCAGCATTCTTTGTCCTCCAAACACGACGAGTTGAGTTTTTACCAAAAAGTTCTATTTTGGTTTCATCTGACCATATGACATTCTCCCAATCCTCTTCTGGATCATCTAAATGCACTCTAGCAAACTTCAGACGGGCCTGGACATGTACTGGCTTAAGCAGGGGGACACGTCTGGCACTGCAGGATTTGAGTCCCTGGTGGCGTAGTGTGTTACTGATGGTAGGCTTTGTTACTTTGGTCCCATCTCTCTGCAGGTCATTCACTAGGTCCCCCGTGTGGTTCTGGGATTTTTGCTCACCGTTCTTGTGATCATTTTGACCCCACGGGGTGAGATCTTGCGTGGAACCCCAGATCGAGGGAGATTATCAGTGGTCTTGTATGTCTTCCATTTCCTAATAATTGCTCCCACAGTTGATTTCTTCAAACTAAGCTGCTACCTATTGCAGATGCAGTCTTCCCAGCCTGGTGCAGGTCTACAATTTTGTTTCTGGTGTCCTTTGACAGCTCTTTGGTCTTGGCCATAGTGGAGTTTGGAGTGTGACTGTTTGAGGTTGTGGACAGGTGTCTTTTATACTGATAACAAGTTCAAACAGGTGCCATTAATACAGGTAAGAGAGTGGAGGACAGAGGAGCCTCTTAAATAATAAGTTACAGGTCTGTGAGAGCCAGAAATCTTGCTTGTTTGTAGGTGACCAAATACTTATTTACAATGTGATTTTCTGGATTCTTTTTTCTCAATTTGTCTGTCATAGTTGACGTGTACCTATGATGAAAATTACAGGCCTCTCTCATCTTTTTAAGTGGGAGAACTTGCACAATTGGTGGCTGACTAAATACTTTTTTTCCCCACTGTACTTATAATGGACACAGTATGCTTACATTATTAGTTATCTTGTTGCTATTAGTTGTTGTTATTAGTCCCATCCTTCAGCCCCAGTTATTTAGAACGTTGCCTGTGAGTTAGTTCACAGCGGTGTTTGCGAGGGGAAAATGTCGGCCTTACAGTATATTGTGCACATTATTGTCAGGGACCATTTTGAGTACATTGTTGTGGGTGTGGTGTTGATGAGATGAGCTGATGTTCAGAGCCACAGGAAGCATGGGACCGGATGTGGCCCCTGGTGCGCAGTTTGAATATGACAGTTGGAGGATAAACGCTCATTGAGTTGACTTACATCACTTAGGCTGGGATTCAATCCGATTGCACTTTGTCGGCTATGCACCTTTTAAAGGTAATGTTCCCACGTTGGCGGAGACAGCATTCACAGTAAACGCTGCACAAGTCGGCTCAAACGGAAATTACCTTTAAATGTCTAGCGCGCTATACCTGCCATCTACCGCTGATCAGATTGAATCCAGACCTCAGAGTTATATCAGAGTTATATCAGAGATATATCAGAGTTATATCAGAGTTATATCAGAGATATATCAGAGTTATATCAGAGTTATATCAGAGTTATATCAGTGCTATATCAGTGCTATATCAGTGCTATATCAGAGATATATCAGAGTTATATCAGAGTTATATCAGAGATATATCAGAGATATATCAGTGCTATATCAGAGATATATCAGTGTTATATCAGAGTTATATCAGAGTTATATCAGAGTTATATCAGAGATATATCAGAGTTATATCAGAGTTATATCAGAGTTATATCAGAGTTATATCAGAGTTATATCAGAGTTATATCAGAGTTATATCAGAGTTATATCAGAGTTATATCAGAGATATATCAGAGTTATGTCAGAGATATATCAGAGTTATATCAGTGTTATGTCAGTGTTACATTAGAGTTATATCGGAGTTATATCAGAGTTATATTGGAGTTATATCTGTGTTATATCTGTGTTATATCTGTGTTATATCTGTGTTATATCAGAGTTATATCGTGTTCGTTGATCAGATTGAATCCAGACCTTAGAGTTAGTATGAAAAAAAATTTACGTAAATGGAAATGTAAATAACCCCAGGGTCATTACACAACTCCCTCCTTTCAAAGTGCGCATCCTCGCGCTAGCCTACAACTCAACGTCTTACAGGAATGCGCTCACCGGCCAAGCACACACACGTTCGTGGATGCAAGGTCCGATCACTTCTGACACCAATGTAATGAAACAGGCAGGGAACAGGTCTCCAACCCTCAACCTTACAGTCCAACGCGCCGGAGCAGGTCTCCAACCCTCAACCTTCCAGTCCAACGCGCCGGAGCAGGTCTCCAACCTTCAACCTTCCAGTCCAACGCGCCGGAGCAGGTCTCCAACCCTCAACCTTCCAGTCCAACGCGCCAGAGCAGGTCTCCAACCCTCAACCTTCCAGTCCAACGCGCCAGAGCAGGTCTCCAACCTTCAACCTTCCAGTCCAACGCGCCGGAGCAGGTCTCCAACCCTCAACCTTCCAGTCCAACGTGCCGGAGCAGGTCTCCAACCCTCAACCTTCCAGTCCAACGCGCCGGAGCAGGTCTCCAACCCTCAACCTTCCAGTCTAACGCGCTCGGAGCAGGTCTCCAACCCTCAACCTTCCAGTCCAACACGCCGGAGCAGGTCTCCAACCCTCAACCTTCCAGTCCAACGCGCCGGAGCAGGTCTCCAACCCTCAACCTTCCAGTCCAACGCGCCGGAGCAGGTCTCCAACCCTCAACCTTCCAGTCCAACGCGCCGGAGCAGGTCTCCAACCCTCAACCTTCCAGTCCAACGCGCCGGAGCAGGTCTCCAACCCTCAACCTTCCAGTCCAACACGCCATCGACTGTGCCCCAAAAGCATGCTCGCGTGGGAGAGTCGATATTCGCGCTTATAACCCCAGGGTCGTTACAATACTATAATGTCTTTAAAGGGAACAGGTTTAAACAGTCAGTAAATCACTATATACTATGTCTGTAAAGGGAACAGGTTTCAACAGTCAGTAAATCACTATATACTATAATGTCTTTAAAGGGAACAGGCTTAAACAGTCAGTAAATCACTATATACTATAATGTCTTTAAAGGGAACAGGCTTAAACAGTCAGTAAATCACTATATACTATAATGTCTTTAAAGGGAACAGGTTTAAACAGTCAGTAAATCACTGTATACTATAATACCTCTAGAACATGACCACACATCAATCCTCTCACCTCACGGGAGAACTAACTAACAGGAACATATATGGAATATATTGAACAGACTTGAGTGGCGCAGTGGTCTAAGGCACTGCATTGCAGTGCTAACTGTGCCACTAGAGATCCTGGTTCGAATCCAGGCTCTGTCGCAGCCGACCGCGACCGGGAGACTCATCGGCGGCGCACAATTGGCCCAGTGTTGTCCAGGGTAGGGGAGGGAATGGCCGGCAGGGATGTAGCTCAGTTGATAGAGCATGGTGTTTGCAACACCAGGGTTGTGGGTTCGATTCCCACGGGGGGCCAGTATAAAAAAATATGTATTCACTAACTGTAAGTCGCTCTGGATAAGAGCGTCTACTAAAATGAAAAAAAAATGTAAAAATGTAAGATGTGTTTAACACATGCAGAGACAGTTACACCTGGGACTGTGTGCACGTGTGTGTGTGTACGTGTGTGTGTGTGTGTGTGTGTACGTGTGTGTGTGTGTGTGTGTACGTGTGTGTGTGTGTGTGTGCACGTGTGTGCGTGCACGTGTGTGAGTGTGTGTGTGCACGTGTGTGTGCACGTGTGTGTGTGCATGTGTGTGAGTGTGTGTGTGCACGTGTGTGTGCACGTGTGTGAGTGCGTGTGCGCGTGTGTACGTGTGTACGTGTGTGTGTACGTGCGCGTGTTTACGTGTGTGTGTACGCACATGTGTGAGTGTATCCTGTCAACTAAGTGTGTGTTCTCTGTGGTGTGTGTAGGTGATGCTGGCTAGTTGTGTGTGTGTGTGTGTACACTCAGTGTGTGTTCTCTGTGGTGTGTGTAGGTGATGCTGGAACAGATGCAGGGTCTGATGCACCTGGAGTTGGCCGGTTGTAATGACTTCACGGAGGCCGGCCTGTGGTCCAGCCTGAATGCACGGCTCACCTCGCTCAGCGTCAGCGACTGTATCAACGTGGCAGACGATGCTATCGCCGCCATCTCACAGCTACTGCCCAACCTGTCAGAGCTCAACCTACAGGCCTACCACGTAACCGACACAGCCATGGCCTACTTCACAGCCAAACAGGTAGGGTTACAATCCTACACACTCAGAGAGAGCACACAGGCGCAGGACAGGCACACACACACCTTCCCTTTTCCCTCTCTCTTCGTCCCCCTTTGTGGGCCCGTGGATCAATCCCCCCCACTCCCCTCCGCCTCCCCCTAAAAAAGGAACTATAGTATAGTCGGGGTCTCAACTTACTGTTGAGAGTTAGAATAGAAGGATACACAAGGTTTCTAAATGTGGTTGTGCATCAGCAGTTATTTTCTTGTTATGTCAGTCACTGACAGTCACTCAATTATCCCATGTCAGCTCCATTTAGATTACACACTACTATACTACACACCACTATACTACACACTACTATACTACACCCTACTATACTCCATACTAATACACTACACACTACTATACTCCACCCTACTATACTACACCCTACTATACTCCATACTACTATACTACACCCTCCCTATACTACACCCTACTATACTACACCCTACTATACTACACCCTACTATACTCCACCCTTCCTATACTACACCCTACTATACTACACCCTACTATACTACACCCTACTATACTACACCCTACTATACTCCACACTACTATACTACACCCTACTATACTCCACACTACTATACTACACCCTACTATACTACACCCTACTATACTACACCCTACTATACTACACACTACTATACTACACCCTACTATACTACACCCTACTATACTACACCCTACTATACTCCACCCTCCCTATACTACACCCTACTATACTACACCCTACTATACTACACCCTACTATACTACACCCTACTATACACCACACTACTATACTACACCCTACTATACTACACCCTACTATACTACACACTACTATACTACACCCTGCTATACTACACCCTACTATACTCCATACTACTATACTACACACTACTATACTACACACTACTATACTACACCCTACTATACTACACCCTACTATACTACACCCTACTATACTACACCCTCCTTATACTACACCCTACTATACTACACCCTATTATACACCACACTACTATACTCCACCATCCCTATACTACACCCTACTATACTACACCCTACTATACTACACCCTACTATACTCCACCCTCCCTATACTACACCCTACTATACTACAACCTACTATACTACACACTGCTATACTACACCCTACTATACACCACACTACTATACTACACCCTACTATACTACACACTACTATACTACACCCTGCTATACTACACCCTACTATACTCCATACTACTATACTACACACTACTATACTACACACTACTATACTACACCCTACTATACTACACCCTACTATACTCCATACTACTATACTACACACTACTATATTCCACCATACTATACTACACACTAATATACTACACCCTACTATACTACACCCTACTATACTCCATACTGCTATACTACACACTACTATGCTCCACCCTACTATAATACACCCTACTATACTCCACCATCCCTATACTACACCCTGCTATACTACACCTTACTATACACCACACTACTATACTACACCCTGCAATACTACATCCTACTATACTACACACTACTATACTACACCCTGCTATACTACACCCTACTATACTCCATACTACTATACTACACACTACTATACCACACACTACTATACTACACCCTACTATACTACACCCTACTATACTACACACTACTATACTACACACTACTATACTACACACTACTATACTACACACTACTATACTACACACTACTATACTACACACTACTATACTCACACCTACTATACTACACCCTACACGCTACTATACTACACACTACTATACTACACCCTACTATACTACACCCTACTATACTTCATACTACTATACTACACCCTACTATACTACACACTACTATACTACACACTACTATACTACACACTACTATACTACACCCTACTATACTACACCCTACTATACTTCATACTACTATACTACACCCTACTATACTACACACTACTATACTACATACTACTATACTACACACTACTATACTACACACTACTATACTACACCATACTATACTACACAGTACTATACTACACACTACTATACGTTAGTCTAGCGGCCAGCTATCTAAACTTGTAGTAAGCATGGTTAATTACCGGCCGGGGTTCCCCCATTTATCATCAAATATCATATTAAAATCTGCAAACATGTGTCTCCACCCTTTGGCAAAATGAGTATAATTGCATGAAATGAGTTATACAATTGCACAATCTTCTCTCCGCCCCATGGCAAAATGTGTAGAATTGCAGAAAACTTGCTTTAAAACTGCTATATTTTCTCTACGCCACATGGCAAAATGTGTAGAATTGCAGGAAATTAACTTTTTTTTTCTTCACTCTCAAGAGGGGGGCCACTAAAATATTTTCCTCGCAAGGTGGGGGGGCCACCGAAAGACTAGGTCCTCTCATGATGAGTTCAGATTACTGTGGTCCCTCATGATGAGTTCAGATTACTGTGGTCCCTCATGATGAGTTCAGATTACTGTGGTCCCTCAAGATGTTTTCAGATGTTTGAGATATACTCCTAAACCTCTCTCTCTCTCTCTCTCTCTCTCTCTCTCTCTCTCTCTCTCTCTCTCTCTCTACCTATCTCTCTGCCTCTCTCTCTCTCTCTCTCTCTCTCTCTCTCTCTATGCCTCTCTCTCTCTCTCTCTCTCTCTCTCTCTCTCTCTCTCTCTCTCTCTCTCTCTCTCTCTCCCTCCGTCCCCCTCAGGGCTACACTACTCACACGCTGCGTCTCCACTCATGTTGGGAGATCACCAACCATGGTGTGGTTAACATGGTCCACAGCCTGCCCAACCTCACGGCTCTGAGCCTGTCAGGCTGCTCTAAAATTACTGATGATGGGGTGGAGCTGGTAGCAGAGAACCTGAGGAAGCTGCGGAGCCTGGACCTCTCCTGGTGCCCACGCATCACTGACATGGCCCTGGAGTACATCGCCTGTGACCTCCACAAACTAGAGGAGCTGGTACTGGACAGGTGAGAGTGTGGTATAGTAGTGTGGTGTATAGGGGGTGTAGTATAGTAGGGTGTAGTATAGGGGGTGTAGTATAGGGAGGGTGGAGTATAGTAGGGGTGTAGTATAGTAGGGGTGGAGTATAGTAGGGTGTAGTATATCAGGGTGTAGGGTGTAGCATAGTAGTGTGTATAATAGTAGGGTTGAGTATAGTAGGGTCGAGTATAGTAGGGTGGAGTATAGTAGGGTGGAGTATAGTTGTGTGTAGTATAGAAGGGTGTAGTATAGTATGGGCTAGGGTATAGTATAGTAGTTTATAGTATAGACGGGTGTAGTATAGTGGGGTGTAGTATAGGAGGGTGTAGTATAGAAGTGTGGAGTATAGTATGGGCTAGGGCGTAGTATAGCATGGTGTAGTATAGTGGGGTGTAGTATAGTGGGGTGTAGTATAGGAGGGTGTAGTATAGTAGTGTGTAGTATAGTAGTGTGTAGTATAGTAGTGTGTAGTATAGTAGTGTGTAGTATAGTAGTGTGTAGTATAGTAGTGTGTAGTATAGTAGTGTGTAGTATAGTAGTGTGTGGTATAGTAGGGTGTAGTATAGTAGTGTGTAGTATAGTAGTGTGTAGTATAGTAGTGTGTAGTATAGTAGTGTGTAATATAGTAGTGTGTAGTATAGTAGTGTGTAATATAGTAGTGTGTAGTATAGTAGTGTGTAGTATAGTAGTGAGTGGTATAGTAGGGTGTAGTATAGTAGTGTGTAGTATAGTAGGGTGTAGTATAGTAGTGGGTAGTATATTAGTGGGTGGTATAGTAGGGTGTAGTATAGTAGTGTGGTGTATAGTAGTGTGTAGTATAGTAGTGTGTAGTATAGTAGTGTGTAGTATAGTAGTGTGTGGTATAGTAGGGTGTAGTATAGTAGGGTGTAGTATAGGGGGTGTAGTATAGTAGGGTGTAGTGTGTAGAATAGTAGGGTTGAGTATAGTAGGGTCGAGTATAGTAGGGTGGAGTATAGTTGTGTGTAGTATAGAAGGGTGTAGTATAGTATGGGCTAGGGTATAGTATAGTATTGTGTAGTATAGTAGGGTGTGGTATAGTAGGGTGTAGTATAGGAGGGTGTAGTATAGAAGTGTGGAGTATAGTAGGGTGTAGTATAGTAGGGTGTAGTATAGTAGGGTGTAGTATAGTAGGGTGTAGTATAGTAGTGTGTAGTATAGTAGGGTGTAGTATAGTAGGGTGTAGTATAGTAGTGTGTGGTATAATAGGGTGTAGTATAGTAGTGTGTAGTATAGTATGGTGTAGTATAGTATGGTGTAGTATAGTAGTGTGTAGTATAGTAGTGGGTGGTATAGTAGGGTGTAGTATAGTAGTGTGTAGTATAGTAGGGTGTAGTATAGTAGGGTGTAGTATAGTAGTGTGTAGTATAGTAGTGTGTGGTATAGTAGGGTGTAGTATAGTAGTGTGTGGTATTGTAGGGTGTAGTATTGTAGGGTCTAGGGTGTAGTGTGTAGTATAGAAGTCAGGGATTTGCTGAGTAAAGGCCTATACTACATTACTTCAGAAAGAAAACCAGTATAGTATGAAAATTATAATTATGGTCTCTCTCTCTCTCTCTCTTTCTCTCCCTCTCTCGCTCTCTCTCTCTCTCTCTCTCTCTCTCTCTCTCTCTCTCTCTCTCTCTCTCTCTCTCTCTCTCTCTCTCTCTCTCTCTCTCTCTCTCTCTCTCTCTCTCTCTCTCTCTCTCTCTCTCTCTCTCTCTCTCTCTCTCTCTCTCTCTCCCGCTGTCTCTCTCCAGATGTGTGAGGATTACAGATACAGGTCTAGGTTACCTGTCCACCATGTCTTCTTTGAGGAGTCTGTACCTGCGATGGTGCTGTCAGGTAAACTACACACTAGACCCTTAGACCAGGGATCATCAACTAGATTAAGCATAATTACAAATAATTAGACTGCAAGTTGACCTCAAGAAGCCTAAACAGAAATAATATTGGACAAAAACAGAATAATTTGAAACCTTTGTAAGACGTTTATTAGGTACACCCATCTAGTACCAGGCCAGTTTATTAGGTACACCCATCTAGTTCCAGGCCAGTTTATTAGGTACACCCATCTAGTTCCAGGCCAGTTTATTAGGTACACCCATCTAGTACCTGGTCGGACCCTTTGCTTCCAGAACAGCCTGAATTCTTCGGGGCATGGAAACATTGCTCAATTGGTGTCAAGGGACCTAACGTGTGCCAGGAAAACATTTCCCACACCATTACACCATCGTCACCAGCCTGTACCGTTGACACCAGGTAGGATGGGGCCATGGACTCGCGCTGCTTAAGCCAAATCCTGACCATGCCATCAGCATGATGCAACAGGAACTGGGATTCGTCGGACCAGATGTTTTTCCACTCTTCAATTGTCCAGTGTTGGTGATTGCGGGCCCACTGGAGACACTTCTTCTTGTTTTTAGCTGATAGGAGTGGAACCCGGTGTGGTCATCTGCTGCAATAACCCATCCGTGACAAGGACCTACGAGTTTTGCGTTCCGAGATGCCGTTCTGCACACCACTGTTGAACTGCGCCGTTATTTGTCTGTTTGTGGCCCGCCTGTCAGTTTCCACGATTCTTGCCATTCTCCTTCATCAATGAGCCCAAAGGACTGCCGCTGACTGGATGTTTTTTGTTTGTCGCACCATTGTCGGTAAACCCTAGACACTGCCGTGCGTGAAAGCCCAGGAGGTCGGATGTTTCTGAGATACTGGAACCAGTCTGCCTGGCACCGGCGATCATACCACGCTCAGAGTCGCTTAAGTCACTTGTTTGGCCCATTCTAACATTCAATGGAACAGTAACTGAATGCCTCGATGCCTGTCTGCCTGCTTTATATAGCAAGCCACGACCACGCGACTCACTGCCTGTAGGAGCTAACCATTTTCGTGAACGGGGTGGTGGACTTAATAAACTGGGAATAAGTTTGAACAGATTTCCAAAATCAATTGGAACTGCCTTGCTGGTGTTTTACAGTAGTTTATGTCCATCAATAAAACAAATTGTCCATTTGGGGCAACCCTGCCCTAGACCCTACTCACTACACCCTTTATACTAATACATTACACCCTACACACTACACACTACACACTACACACTACTATACTACACACTACACCCTAGACCCTACACACTACACACTACTATACTACTCACTACACCCTAGACCCTACACACTACACACTACTATACTACTCACTACACCCTAGACCCTACACACTACACACTACTCACTACACCCTAGACCCTACACACTACACACTACTATACTACACACTACACCCTAGACCCTACACACTACACACTACTATACTACACACTACACCCTAGACCCTACACACTACACACTACTATACTACACACTACACCCTAGACCCTACACACTACACACTACTATACTACACACTACACCCTAGACCAGGGTTCTTCAATTCCGGTCCTGGAGGGCCGAAACACCTCTGTTTTTCATCCTCTCCTTCTAATCAGGGGCTAATTCAGACCTGGGACACCAGGTGAGTGCAATTAACTACCAGATAGAAATAAAAAAACAGAAGTGTTTCGGCCCTCCAGGACCGGAATTGAAGAACCCTGCCCTAGACCCTACCCCCTACATACTACTACCACCCTATCCACTACCTCCTACACACTACTGTAGACAAGTTAATGAAGGAGTAAGAAATGCTCAGGCTATCAGACCAATCCTGCTTGTGTCTATCTAATAACTCATTCATGTTTTCTTATTATTAATGATAACTCGGGTTGTGTGTGTGTGTGTGTGTGTGTGTGTGTGTGTGTGTGTGTATATAGGTGCAGGACTTTGGGCTACAGCACCTGTTTGGCATGAGGAGTCTGCGTCTTCTCTCTCTCGCAGGTACTCTCTCTCTCTCTCTCTCTCTCTCTCTCTCTCTCTCTCTCTCTCTCTCTCTCTCTCTCTCTCTCTCTCTCTCTCTCTCTCTCTCTCTCTCTCTCTCTCTCTCTCTCTCTCTCTCTCTCTCTCTCTCTCTCTATCTCTCTCCCTCTCTCTCTCTCTCTCTCTCTCTCTCTCTCTCTCTCTCTCTCTCTCTCTCTCTCTCTCTCTCTCTCTCTCCTCTCTCTCTCTCTCTCTCTCTCTCTCTCTCTCTCTCTCTCTCTCTCTCTCTCTCTCTCTCTCTTTCTCTATCTCTCTCTTTGCTTCCTCTCTCTCTCTCTGCTTCCTCTCTCTCTCTCTCTCACTCTCTCTGTCTGTCTCTCTCTCTCTCTCTCTCTCTCTCTCTCGCTCTCGCTCTCTCTGTCTCTCTCTCGCTCTCTCTCAATTCAATTCAGTAGACTTTATTGACAAGGCAAGTTTAATTACTTACATTGTCAATGTATACATATAACAAAACATTGCATGAAAGCCAAAAAAAAACTAAATGGGAAATATTATTGACATTATATGTCACTTTTCACTGGCCGTCCTTCAGAAGGACACGTTTGGCTTTTCACCCAATAAATATTAGATTTTTTCTTCATCTTTCTTCATCTTCATATTTCAAATTCTTTGTACTGAATGATCATTTTGGGAAATAAATATTCTCTTAGGTCTGAGTATTTGTCACAGTGTAATAGGAAATGCAGCTCTGTCTCTACCTCTCCCCGGGGGCAGAGTGAGCACAGCCTGTCCTCTCTGGGCAGCCAGGTTTGCCTGTGACGACCGGTCTCTATAGCCAGACTGTGCTCACTAAGTCTGTACATAGTCAGTGTTTTCCTCAGTTTTCTATCAGTCACAGTGGTCAGATAGTCTGCCACCATGTACTGTCTGTTTAGAGCCAAATAGCATTGAAGTTTACTTTGATTTTCTGTGGTGTCTTTCTAATAGGTGATATATTTTTCTTTTTGCTTTGTGATGATTTGGTTGGGCCAGATTTTCTGAGTGCTGTCCTGAGGCTCTATGAGGTTGGTTTGGGTTAGTGAACTGAGCCTCAGAACCAGCTGGATGAGGGGACTATTCTCTTGTTTCATCTCTTGACATTGTAGGGCTGTGTGATGTAATGTTTTGGGGTCACTTGTTTTTTGATGGCTCTTTTTTCTATTCGAATAAGGAGGGGATATTGGCCCAATTCTGCTCTACATGCGTTATTTTGAGTTTTTCTTTGCACTTGCAATACAGTCTTGCAAAACTCTGCATGAAGTATTTCGATTGGATGTTTGTCCCATTTGGTAAATTCAGTATTAGAGAGTGGACTCCATACTTCGCTGCCATATAGAGCAATTGGTTCTATAACTGATTGGAACATTTTGAGCCAGATTCTAATTGGAATTTTGATTTTAATGTTCCTGTTAATGGCATAGAATCTTCTTGCTTTGTCTCTCAGCTCACAGCCATGTGAAAGCTACATGTGTTGCTGATATTTAGTCCTAGATACGTGTAGTTTTTGGTGTGTTCTAATAGAACTGTGTTCAAATAGAATTTATATTTGTGATCCTGATTTCCAGACCTCTTTTGGAATATCATTATATATTTTTTTATTTTTTTTATTATTTTTTACTGTCAGAGACCAGGTCTCTCTCTCTCTCTCTCGCTCTCTCTCTCTCGCTCTGTCTCTCTGCTTCTCTCTCTCTGTCTTCACTTTGTCATTATGGGGTATTGTGTGTAGATTGAGGACATTTTTTTATTTAATCAATTTTAGAATAAGGCTGTAACGTAACATAATGTGGAAAAAGTCAAGGGGTCTGAAGACTTTCCGAATGCTCTCATAGGAACTACCGGGATTTGGTTTTATCAACATCACACACTCGTTTCTCAGCTCACTCACTCGGTCCCTCTCATGTCCTCTCTTCCTGTCTTCTATAATCCCTCCATTCTGAAGGTAGATAGTCTAAACTGGGACAGAGATAATCCATGACACAGGACCTCCTTCTGATCCATACTGAGCATAGGAAACTTCCAAAGAAGCAACACACACACTCACTCTCTTCCTCTCCCTGGCTGGGTAAATCTACATGGTATTCTATATGAGGAGAGAGTTCAGTACATCATCTCTGACTAGAGGCTACAGTACATTATAATGTGAGAGGAGAGGAAGCATTCTGTAGACTATTGAGAACCACTCATACACAGAGGGGGTACTTCCTGATAATATCTCCTTTCTCCTGAAGTGTGCAGTCGTTCACTACTTCCCACTAATCTGAAAGCATTGGATTGGTGGAGACATGGGCTAGAGGGAGTTTCCACCGTATTTCTTATACCAGTCATTTCCTTTCAAATCAGTGAAGGGAAGTGAACAAGCGCATCTTTTAAAAAGAAGGAGTGATAATTGGTCCATAACCATGGGGATAATCTTAATTGAATTTCCTTGATTCCTCGCGTCCTCCCTCCAGAACCCAGTGGATGAGAAGGTTCATCCCCTCTGTACCTTCTAATCCAAAGGGTTTTGAGAAGGAGAGGAGAGAGGAATCAATGACATACAATTAAGATGCACCCATGGACTTCCTGTGTCCTCTGTCCTTTCTGTCTCTGCACCACTCCTCCCCCTGCTGGCCAACTCTGGTATATCAGGACAGGTTTTTATTCAGATTGAATGGAATGTTTGGATCGCTATAGGTAGAAATAGAATGGATATAATGATATAATGATAGAATGGATAGAATGATAGAATGGATAGAATGATAGAATGATAGAATGGATAGAATGATAGAATGATAGAATGATAGAATGATTGAACAACCATCTACTATGTTAGTCTGACTTATGTTTCTGCTCTCTCCTCTCTCTCTCTTTCTCCTCTCTCTGCCTCCCTCTTCTCTCTCTCTTTCTCTCTCTCTTTCTCTCTCCACCTCTATTTCTCTCCTCCTCCTCTCTCTCTCTCTCTCTCTCTCTCTCTCTCTCTCTCTCACTGCCTCTTTCTCTCTCTCTCTCTTGCTCTCTCTCTGCCTCTCTCGCTCTCTCTCTGCCTCTCTCTCTCTGCCTCTCTCGCTCTCTCTCTGCCTCTCTCTCTCTGCCTCTCTCTCTCTCTCTCTCTCTCTCTCTCTCTCTCTCTCTCTCTCTCTCTCTCTCTCTCTCTCTCTCTCTCTCTCTCTCTCTATCTGCCTCTCTCACTCTCGCTCTCTCTCTCTCTCTCTTTCTCTCTCGCTCTCTCTCTCTCTCTCTCTGCCTCTCTCGCTCTCTCTCTCTCTCTGCCTCTCTCTCTCTCTCTCTCTCTCTCTCTCTCTCTCTCTCTCTCTCTCTCTCTCTATCCCTCTCTCTCCATCTCTCGCCCAGGTTGTCCACTCCTGACCACTACAGGTCTATCTGGTTTGATCCAGATCCAGGATCTAGAGGAGTTAGAGCTGACCAACTGTCCTGGAGCCACAGCTGAACTCTTCAAGTACTACTCGCAACACCTGCCACGCTGCATGGTCATCGAGTAGCCCCCCACCCGGCTCCCCACGCGCCTCCCAGTCACTCACACCCACCCACCCACCTCAACCACATCACACACCCCTTTAACCTACCAACCTATCTAACTACCAACTGACCTGCCTACCAATCCCCTACCCACCTACCCAACTAACGACCACCCCCTTACTTCAGCCCAACGAACGCAGAGGAGGATGATGGTGACGATGATGATGGAGCCAGCCAGGATCTCTGTTCCAGCCAGGATCTCTGCTTCAGGATCCATCAGGGAACATTTACAGGAAAGAGGGAATTTTTTGTAGAGGGATAAACTAAGAAAAGGGAATTTATTGGATTAGAGGGATGTGAGCTCGGAGGGATGTGATTGGAGGGATGTGAGCTCGGAGGGATGTGATTGGAGGGATGTGAGCGCGGAGGGATTTTCCGTACAGACCAGATATGACAGTTTAACATGGCTGTGATGGAATCAAGTGGAGAAAGGGATTAAGTCTGGGACACGTCCGACGCAGGATCATTGAAGACACACACACACACACATACTGCTCACACAAACACACATACACACACACACACACACACTGCACACACACACACACACATATACTGTACACACACACACACACACACACACACAAACACACACACACACACACATACTGTACACACACACACAAATTGTGTAACTCCACCTGACGACCAGAATTAGCTGTGACATGGTGACATCTCTGTGTGTGATGATGGGGTGATGTCGGACCCCCTCCTCTAATCCATCTCCGTGTCTTATCAAAGAACTAAAGAAGAAAAAGCTTCTGTAGAATAACGCCAGAGCTGCACGCTTTACCTGCTCGTTGTCATGACGATTCATTTCTCTGTTTTTTGTTGATATTACTACTACTATTATTTCATTTTTTTTAAACATTATTTTTGGAATCTGAGGATAACTGTGAATGAATTCCTGTGTGGAGGGAGGAGACGTGTCTGAGGCGTCAGCCTTCAGGGCAGCAGGCAAAAGGAAACAGATTTACGGTACAGGACTAGGACATGAGGTGTGGAAACTACACTACCCAGGAAACACTGGGGTTTTGGAGCCGACCCCCACCAGGGTCAACCCTGATGATTCTACCCGGAGGTCACCTGATCCTACAGAGGTCAGGGTCAGGACAGACTGAGACTACAGAGACTCTATTTCACTTTACATACACTAGCTTAATTGGTTAAGCTTGGCCTTTCCAACCACTCTGTATCCACTCCATTTTGGTGTCAGTTTAATATTAGTAGTGGTCAGATGGGAGAGGAGGACCATCATATGAGTCCTTTGTACCAGGTTTCACCTGCTGACATCCTGCCGACATCATGACTTACTTCAACGTCTTAACGCTTTGTGGCAGCACCTCCGTTTACACTGTCCCGTTACAGTAATGTACACACACACACACACACACACACACACACACACACACACACACACACACACACACACACACACACACACACACACACACACACGGTCGTTGTGTCTCTGAATCAACTCAACACAAACTGGCCCTGTGTGAGGCTGAGGGCGTTCCACAACAGAGAGGGAGTGAGTGATGACCTGCTGTTATATTGGAGATTTAAGACCTGGTCGACTGACTGTTATTAACAACTGATACAGGGTCAGATATTTTGACTTTCTCCTAATGGACAAGGTTAGGATGTGGGTAGAGCAAGCTGATCCTAGATCTGTGAATATGAGCAACGTCTACCCTGACCACTACTGCGACTGAGCCCTTTACCCAGCATGCTTTGTGGTCCTCATTCAAGATGGCGGCTCTGTCAGAAGACCAAGTTGTGCAGTCCTGTGTGTTCTCAGCTTGCTTCCTTCTGAGGGTGTGTGTTCTCAGCTTGCTTCCTTCTGAGGGTGTGTGTCTCAGCTTGCTTCCTTCTGAGGGTGTGTGTTCTCAGCTTGCTTCCTTCTGAGGCTTTGTGTTCTCAGCTTGCTTCCTTCTGAGGGTTTGTGTTCTCAGCTTGCTTCCTTCTGAGGGTTTGTTTCATAATGGCGTCCAGGTTGAGCTGACTGTAACAGTTGTTTCATAATGGCGTTCAGGTTGAGCTGACTGTAACAGTTGTTTCATAATGGCGTTCAGGTTGAGCTGACTGTAACAGTTGTTTCATAATGGCGTCCAGGTTGAGCTGACTGTAACAGTTGTTTCATAATGACGTCCAGGTTGAGCTGACTGTAACAGTTGTTTCATAATTGCGTCCAGGTTGAGCTGACTGTAACAGTTGTTTTCATTGGTACGGCCTGGGAAGGGCACACACACAACACACACACACACACACACACACACACACACACACACACACACTTCATCCCACCCCCAGACCCCCAGGCAGGCAGCTGTTGTAACATTCTTTCCGGCTCCAGTCCTAAAGATAACAGTGTATACTTGGCCCTGAGGTGAAGGTGTGCTACTAGGCAGGTGACGGATGATAGGGGTGCAGGCCAGGCCCCCCCCCCCCCCCCAAGCCGATAGCGGGTTATAGGCAATTCAGCTTTTAAAGGCATTATCCAATTCAGCTTTTAAAGGCGTTATCCGATTGAGCTGCCATATGTAGTGTTTACCGTGAGGGGGATCTCCCAAACCTGGAAACATTGCCTTTAAAAGCCTCAATGCCCCTAACGCTAAGTATTTATTTAGTGGGCTTGAGCGTTTCTGACTATCTGGCTTCTGCTTCACACAAACACTACAGGCCAGGCTGTTAACCAACTGGTCCCACTTTGATTTATTGACCTTTGATGATGTGCTGTACATAATGTATTTATCTATTTATTTATTTATTGACTGAGGATTGTGATTGGTTGAGACAGTCTGTCGGCCAATCAGACTAGTTTAAAGCTGAGCCTGTTGGTTTGCTGTGCGGAGGTTGGTCATGATACTGGTCAGTGGTTATGTTCTAGTCCGAAATGGCCCCCTATTACTTATATAGTGGAATATGTGAGGAAGGAATAGAATAGGGATATGAGGAACCTATTCCCTATATAGAACAAGTCCACTACATCTAGCGGAGGAATATGGTGCCATTCCAGAGGCACCCGACTGTGTCTGTTTAGCTGTGGCTGGTTGTCCACTAGGTGATTCTATCTCTTAGCTGTGGCTGGTTGTCCACTAGGTGATTCTATCTCTTAGCTGTGGCTGGTTGTCCACTAGGTGATTCTATCTCTTAGCTGTGGCTGGTTGTCCACTAGGTGATTCTATCTCTTAGCTGTGGCTGGTTGTCCACTAGGTGATTCTATCTCTTAGCTGTGGCTGGTTGTCCACTAGGTGATTCTATCTTTGTTCTGATAGCTATCTTGACTTTTGTGTCCAGCTTTACTTCAACAGTACTTGATTGCAATTTTAGAAATTCACATTGAATCTCGAGGGTGCCGTGAAAATAGGGCGTTGTTGTGGGCTTACAGATTTGTAATGGCCGGGAGAGCCCAGCACAGAATGTTTTCTTTCAGCAGTCTTTTTCATCACACATCCAGGACCCCGAGCTAAGCTAGCTGGATTGGTTAGCATAGCTAGCTGCATACTGTCAGTTTAGCTAGGATAACTGGATTGGTTAGCTTAGCTAGCTGCATACTGTCAGTTTAGCTAGGATAACTGGATTGGTTAGCTTAGCTAGCTGCATACTGTCAGTTTAGCTAGGATAGCTGGATTAGTTAGCTTAGCTAGCTGCATACTGTCAGTTTAGCTAGGATAGCTGGATTAGTTAGCTTAGCTAGCTGCATATTGTCAGTTTAGCTAGGATAGCTGGACTGGTCAGCTTAGCTTGCTGCATATTGTCCGGTTAGCTAAAATGGCTGGATTAGTGTACCCAAGCTAAGACACCATCACTCCCCAACCTCAACCCTGTACAGCCCTACTGTACACTGGACTTACTGTACCTATGTTAAGGCCAAGCACCAAGCTGACACCATCTTTATAACTCTCTCTCTCTCTCTCTCTCTCCTTCTGTCTAACAGAGGAAGTGTCCAGGGGCATTTTTGATGTATTCCTTCACATGGAGACCAACCCAACAGGTTAACTCTGTACTGAATAAGACACTGTAAAATAATTATAACAATAAAACTATGTTGGAAGTACTTCTGATTCACACAGAGGAACATGTTCATGGGTTAAATACATCAGTCTTCAGACACTGTGTTGAATTATCCACTGGTTTGCACTGATCTGGTACGAAGAGCATCTGAAGAGAGGACAGAAACATGGTATTCAGAATGTCTATGGAGCATAAATGGGAAAAATCGTTTTTTGACTTAACATGTAACTTCTATCCAGGTCTCCATTGGCGTCAGGCCAACTGTTTCAATTCAACTGTTTCGGTTTAACTGAGTTTACAGGGATCTGCCAATACTGTACGGTGGCTTGGGAGGGACACTGTTCTATGGGACGTTGTGGGGTATTTAGGGCCGGAGTTCAATCCATAGAGTACTCTTGACAATGCAGCTTTTAAAGGCCAATGTTATTCTTAGGAACAACCCTGCTCTATATCTCTGTCTGTCTGCAACACTTCCTTACCTACATTCCTATGTAATGGTACCATCTTGGTATCTCTCTATTTATTATTTGTGACACAGAGGTCATATGAAGAGGGGGGTGTTTCTTTTATTATGTTTTGCTCATTGTTTTGTGTAAATACTGATACTGTGGTGATGATATGAAACATTTGATTTGACAGGAGAGCTGGTGTTTTGGTGAATCTAATGGATTTGATTTGACAGGAGAGCTGGTGTTTTGGTGAATAATGGATTTTGATTTGACAGGAGAGGTGGTGTGGTGTGGTGAATCTAATGGATTTGATATGACAGGAGAAGTGGTGTGGTAATTCTAATGGATGGCTGCAGTGCCTTGTTAGAGAGCAGTTGTTGTTTTCGACATGGTTTTGGTTCCAGTCTGCACCGTTTTAGTAAAAGTTGTACAAAACTAAACCGCATTCCTCCTCTCTTTGCTTTCATCCTCCTACATTGCCATTTAGCAAACGCTTTTATTCAAAGCAACTCACAGTAGTGCGTGCCTGCATTTCTATACACATTTGACAACAATGATTGTTGTGATGCAATTGATATTTATATGAAGGTTTGTCTGCACAAAACATGTTTACACAACCATTGTGCTTTGTCTCCAACACTTTTTATGCAGATAAACTGTCCACTGTATCACAACTGTTGTGCCAAATGCGTTGTACATCAGCTGTACAACTTGTGTACAGGGCCTTATAGGGAGAACCTCAATTGCATTTCCTTGATTCCTCGCGTCCGCTCTCCTTGCCTCCTTCTCAAAACCCATTGGACGAGAAGGTCAGAGGTCCCTCCTTTTCGGCCTTCTCATCCAATGGGTTTTCAAGAAGGAGGCGGGGAGAAAGGACTTGAGGAATCAAGGAAATGCAATTGAGATTCTCCCTGTCTGGGTCATTGTGAGTCACAGGGCTCACCACTCAGAGGTTCGACAGTGACGATCATTTCATGGTAAATCAACGGCGTTTATTAATATGTTCTTAGTACAGAACACCAGTATAAAACATCAGAGGCAGAAGATCAACAACAACATAAACATAGTCATGTCATGGGTATGTGTGTGTGTGTGTGTGTGTGTGTGTGTGTGTGTGTGTGTGTGTGTGTGTGTGTGTGCGTGTGTGTGCGTGCGTGTGCGTGTGTGTATAAAAATGTATGTGTGTGCATGTTTATGTTTGTATGTACAAGATGCCTGTAAGCCATTGGCTGCCCACAGCTGAAGAGGCTGTGTACAATGTCAATACTACGTATCTAAATGAGAGAGGAATGTACCTTTTTAATGGACAACAACGGATGATGATCTAATGATCTGATCTAAAGTGTAGCAGAGAGCTGATCAGTAGTTAAAGAAGAGGCAGTCAAGTCTGTGAAGATAGGACAGGCTTTGAATGGGCAACTACACACACACACACATGGTTATCATAGGGCCAGTTTCCCTAACACAGATTAAGCCTAGTCTTGGACTGAGAACCACTTTCAATGGAGAAGGCTTATAGGATGAACTGGGCTTAATCTGTGTCCGCAAACCAGCCCCCCTAACATCACATTTACATGTTAACGTTAAACAGTAAGTTTGGGGCTCTAAGTGACAGTTGGGGATACCCAAAGCCATAAAACAGAGGAGGGTAAACTTGCAATGAGCTAATCTTGTCTGCGTCATTTCTGATCTCTCCCATAACATAGTATCATTGAGAGCTACTGGGAATTTTGCAACCCTAGACACTTTTGGTGAGAGTACAGTTGGACCCTCTTCTCTCTGACTCCAGTCATTCCTCCACTTGGCCTCTAGGTGGAGCCCTCTCTCCAAACAGCACAGCTGCCCATCGGGGAAGGACACAGAAGGGATCTAGCGCTCCCTCTATACACAACACAGAAAGGCCCTTGGAGGTTAACTGGACTGTGCACGTATGGATGAACAAGTGTGTATGGATATGTATGTGTGTATCAACGTTTACAGCAGGTGGAAAATGTTTTTTTTTTTTAAAGAAGAAGAAGAATAAAAAATTCAGGAAAAATATATGTTCTTTTTTTTTTTTAAGTCAACATGCGTATTAAATGAAGCGTTGGAATAGGTTATGCCTGTGTTAAAGAGAGAGGTTCATAAGCCACACATTGGCTAGGCTACAACTCTGCCGGTATTCATACAGTGTTAAAAAAGGCTGCCATCCTTTTGAGAGACGGAGAAACAGGATGGAATTCAAACAAAGCCACATTGCAGTATTCACACAGTAGCATATAGACGACATATGTCTTAACTCATTCCACAGAGGGCCGAGGGGGTTTTCACTCCACCCTTGTACTTGATTGATGAATTAAGGTCACTGATTAGTAAGGAACTCCTCTCACCTGGTTGTCCAGGTCTTAACTGAAAGGAAAAAGCCTAAACCTGCAGACACTCGGCCCTCCGTGGAATGAGTTTGACACCCCTGATATAGACCATATAATTTCTCCTGTGGCCAAATAACACCCAGAATGGATGTGGGTACTGTAGAATACAGGAGGCTGTAGCTGAATGGATGTGGGTACTGTAGAATACAGGAGGCTGTAGCTGAATGGATGTGGGTACTGTAGAATACAGGAGGCTGTAGCTGAATGGATGTGGGTACTGTAGAATACAGGAGGCTGTAGCTGAATGGATGTGGGTACTGTAGAATACAGGAGGCTGTAGCTGAATGGATGTGGGTACTGTAGAATACAGGAGGCTGTAGCTGAATGGATGTGGGTACTGTAGAATACAGGAGGCTGTAGCTGAATGGATGTGGGTACTGTAGAATACAGGAGGCTGTAGCTGAATGGATGTGGGTACTGTAGAATACAGGAGGTGTGGCTGTGTTAGCTACAGGATACTGTATATCACTCTCAGGCAGGTGATTCCAGTTTTCTGAATTCCAGCGGTAGTATGAGTGTAAACAATGATACTGCATAAACATCGGTATTGCAGGTTTGATTGAATACAACCCAGAGCGAAATAACATTGTCTGAGCACATAACACACTCCTCCTCTCTCTCCCCCTCTCTGTTTTTATCTCCCTCTCTCTCTCTCCCCTCTCCCTCTCTCTGTTTTTTTTTATCTCTCTCCATCCCTCACTCTCCCCTCTCTCTCTCTCTCTGTTTTTATCTCTCTCCACCCCTCACTCTCCCCCTTTCTCTCTCCCCTCTCCCTCTCTGTTTTTATCTCTCTCCATCCCTCACTCTCTCTCTCCCCCTCTCCCTCTCTGTTTTTCTCTCTCTCTCTCTCTCTCTCTCTCTCTCTCTCTCTCTCTCTCTCTCTCTCTCTCTCTCTCTCTCTCTCTCTCTCTCTCTCTCTCCCTCTCTCTCTCTCTCTCTCTCTCTCTCTCTCTCTCTCTCTCTCTCTCTGTCTCTCTCTCTCTCTCTCTATCTATCTCTCTCTCTGTCTCTCTCTCTGTCTCTCTCGATCTCTCTCCATCTCTCTTTCTCTCTCTCTCTATCCACTCTTTCTTGCTCTCTCTCTCCTGAGAACTTGCTCTCCATCTCTCTCTCTCTGCTCTTCCAGCTCTGAGTGACCCTGCTTCCAGGAAATATAAACTCATTCTCAGTAAATATATTCATATATGAAGTTTAAATGCATTTCTTATCAATAATGTCTTTAGTAAAACTCAATAAAATGTTATTTCAAAATCGAAGGTGTGGTGGCCACCGAAAAAATCTCTCCTTTGTTAAAAAAAAAGTTCCTCTTTCTTCCTTTCGCTCTCTTTCTCGTGTGTTCCGATTGGGGGAAACTGTTGACCAATCATTGCAGGTCAAAACAGGAAACAGGAAGCTGGAGCTGCTGCTGCTGTGTGCGACGCACTTTGTGGTCCCCCTCAGAGTTGGCTCTCTGATTCGCTCCTGTCCGAGGTTCCGTTGGTTCCGTTGGTTCCGTGGGTCCCGTTCTCCATGGGAAAGCAGGACAGGGCCAGACCGTGGACAGTCAGGTTACTCTCATTCAGCCTCCTCACGCGGAATGTCTCATAGTGGATGTTGTGGGTCACGTCCTTCAGGTCCTGCAGGTGGGACCTTTAGGGACACACAGACAAACACAAAAACAGTCTTTATTTGCATGTTTATTTATGTAAATAGGTTAAAATACACAATGTTGTAGACAAAAACACAAACAACATCAGTGTAGATAGACAGCTGAATGACGGATGATGAAGGATAGACAGCTGATATGATGGATGATGAAGGATAGACAGCTAATATGATGGATGATGAAGGATAGACAGCTGATATGATGGATGATGAAGGATAAACAGCTGAAATGATGGATGATGAAGGATAAACAGCTGATATGATGGATGATGAAGGATAAACAGCTGATATGATGGATGATGAAGGATAAACAGCTGATATGATGGATGATGAAGAATAGACAGCTGAATGACGGATGATGAAGGATAAACAGCTGATATGATGGATGATGAAGGATAGACAGCTGATATGATGGATGATGAAGAATAAACAGCTGATATGATGGATGATGAAGGATAGTCAGCTGATATGATGGATGATGAAGGATAAACAGCTGATATGATGGATGATGAAGGATAGACAGCTGAATGACGGATGATGAAGGATAAACAGCTGATATGATGGATGATGAAGGATAAACAGCTGATATGATGGATGATGAAGGATAGTCAGCTGATATGATGGATGATGAAGGATAAACAGCTGATATGATGGATGATGAAGTATAGACAGCTGATATGATGGATGATGAAGGATAGTCAGCTGATATGATGGATGATGAAGGATAAACAGCTGATATGATGGATGATGAAGTATAGACAGCTGATATGATGGATGATGAAGGATAAACAGCTGATATGATGGATGTTAGTGTGTTCTATTACAGCTGTCGTTAACGTCTTGGTGGTTGCCATGCAGCATCAGAACAGGTACAGTGTAACTACAGTGTGAAAGTGTACTAGTAATGGAAGTCTAAGAAACACTGCTAAGTGGTTGTAAACAACATGTCTGGGATGTTTTCTCAGCCCCGTCACCATCCTCCTCCCTGACACAATGGGTGCGTCCCAAAAGGCACCCTATTCCCTTCATAGTGCACTAATTTTGACCAGGGGCCTATTAACCTGAGCCCCTATGGGTCCTGGTCAAACGTAGTGCACTATGAAGGGCACAGGGTGCCGTTTACGACGTAGACAACCTTTAGCAGAGGGCGTGACTCAGGTCGTCTCCATGTTAACCAGAGACTCTTTCTGCCGTACATGCCTTCAAAACTACTGAAAAACTGCTTAAGTATGACCTTACTTAAGGAAATCGTTTGAGGGGCTCTATGCGACGCTCTTAAGCAATTCCCTTAGGTAAGGGGAAATTATTCCTTAAGGTAAATCCTTCAGGAAAACACTTAAGATGTTTTATGCAACAGGGCCATGGACCCTTGGTCAGAGGTCACCGTTAGGAGCTCATGAAACCAGGCTGACCTGTATGTTAACTCTATAGGTTCGTCATTAGCCCCTCTGTATGTTAACTCTATAGGTTCGTCATTAGCCCCTCTGTATGTTAACTCTGTAGGGCTGTCATTAGCCTCTCTGTATGTTAACTCTATAGGTTCGTCATTAGCCCCTCTGTATGTTAACTCTATAGGGCTGTCATTAGCCCCTCTGTATGTTAACTCTGTAGGGCTGTCATTAGCCCCTCTGTATGTTAACTCTATAGGTTCGTCATTAGCCCCTCTGTATGTTAACTCTATAGGGCTGTCATTAGCCCCTCTGTATGTTAACTCTATAGGTTCGTCATTAGCCCCTCTGTATGTTAACTCTATAGGGCTGTCATTAGCCCCTCTGTATGTTAACTCTGTAGGGCTGTCATTAGCCCCTCTGTATGTTAACTCTATAGGTTCGTCATTAGCCCCTCTGTATGTTAACTCTGTAGGGCTGTCATTAGCCCCTCTGTATGTTAACTCTATAGGTTCGTCATTAGCCCCTCTGTATGTTAACTCTGTAGGGCTGTCATTAGCCCCTCTGTATGTTAACTCTATAGGTTCGTCATTAGCCCCTCTGTATGTTAACTCTATAGGGCTGTCATTAGCCCCTCTGTATGTTAACTCTATAGGTTCGTCATTAGCCCCTCTGTATGTTAACTCTATAGGGCTGTCATTAGCCTCTCTGTATGTTAACTCTATAGGTTCGTCATTAGCCCCTCTGTATGTTAACTCTATAGGTTCGTCATCAGCCCCTCTGTATGTTAACTCTATAGGTTCGTCATTAGCCCCTCTGTATGTTAACTCTATAGGTTCGTCATTAGCCCCTCTGTATGTTAACTCTATAGGTTCGTCATTAGCCCCTCTGTATGTTAACTCTATAGGTTCGTCATTAGCCCCTCTGTATGTTAACTCTATAGGTTCGTCATTAGCCCCTCTGTATGTTAACTCTATAGGTTCGTCATTAGCCCCTCTGTATGTTAACTCTATAGGTTCGTCATTAGCCCCTCTGTATGTTAACTCTATAGGTTCGTCATTAGCCCCTCTGTATGTTAACTCTGTAGGGCTGTCATTAGCCCCTCTGTATGTTAACTCTATAGGTTCGTCATTAGCCCCTCTGTATGTTAACTCTATAGGGCTGTCATTAGCCCCTCTGTATGTTAACTCTATAGGTTCGTCATTAGCCCCTCTGTATGTTAACTCTATAGGTTCGTCATTAGCCCCTCTGTATGTTAACTCTATACGTTCGTCATTAGCCCCTCTGTATGTTAACTCTATAGGTTCGTCATTAGCCCCTCTTTATGTTAACTCTATAGGTTCGTCATTAGCCCCTCTGTATGTTAAGTCTGTAGGTCTGTCATTAGCCCCTCTGTATGTTAACTCTGTAGGGCTGTCATTAGCCCCTCTGTATGTTAACTCTATAGGTTCGTCATTAGCCCCTCTGTATGTTAACTCTGTAGGGCTGTCATTAGCCCCTCTGTATGTTAACTCTATAGGTTCGTCATTAGCCCCTCTGTATGTTAACTCTATAGGGCTGTCATTAGCCCCCTCTGTATGTTAACTCTATAGGGTTCGTCATTAGCCCCTCTGTATGTTAACTCTATAGGGTTCGTCATTAGCCCCTCTGTATGTTAACTCTATAGGTTCGTCATTAGCCCCTCTGTATGTTAACTCTATAGGTTCGTCATTAGCCCCTCTTTATGTTAACTCTATAGGTTCGTCATTAGCCCCTCTGTATGTTAAGTCTGTAGGTCTGTCATTAGCCCCTCTGTATGTTAACTCTGTAGGGCTGTCATTAGCCCCTCTGTATGTTAACTCTATAGGTTCGTCATTAGCCCCTCTGTATGTTAACTCTATAGGTTCGTCATTAGCCCCTCTGTATGTTAACTCTATAGGTTCGTCATTAGCCCCTCTGTATGTTAACTCTATAGGTTCGTCATTAGCCCCTCTGTATGTTAACTCTATAGGTCTGTCATTAGCCCCTCTGTATGTTAACTCTGTAGGGCTGTCATTAGCCCCTCTGTATGTTAACTCTGTAGGGCTGTCATTAGCCTCTCTGTATGTTAACTCTATAGGTTCGTCATTAGCCCCTCTGTATGTTAACTCTATAGGTCTGTCATTAGCCCCTCTGTATGTTAACTCTATAGGTTCGTCATTAGCCCCTCTGTATGTTAACTCTGTAGGTTCGTCATTAGCCCCTCTGTATGTTAACTCTATAGGTTCGTCATTAGCCCCTCTGTATGTTAACTCTATAGGTCTGTCATTAGCCTCTCTGTATGTTAACTCTGTAGGGCTGTCATTAGCCCCTCTGTATGTTAACTCTATAGGTTCGTCATTAGCCCCTCTGCTGCTCTGCCCTCAGCTACAGGGGTGTGTTCAGTTGTTGTTTTAAAGTATTTTTATTGGAAAGAGCTGAAAGGTAGGAGAGAGTGGTCCTCTGTAGCTCAATTGGTAGAGCATGGCGCTTGTAACGCCAGGTTAGTGGGTTCGATCCCCGGGACCACCCATACGTAAAAACGTATGCACACATGACTGTAAGTCGCTTTGGATAAAAGCGTCTGCTAAATGGCATATTATTATTATTATTAGAGTGTGATGGAAGAGGTGAATGGTAGGAGAGAGTGTGATGGAAGAGGTGAAAGGTAGGAGAGAGTGTAATGGAAGAGGTGAATGGTAGGAGAGAGTGTGATGGAAGAGCTGAAAGGTAGGAGAGAGTGTGATGGAAGAGGTGAAAGGTAGGAGAGAGTGTGATGGAAGAGGTGAAAGGTAGGAGAGAGTGTAATGGAAGAGGTGAATGGTAGGAGAGAGTGTGATGGAAGAGGTGAAAGGTAGGAGAGAGTGTGATGGAAGAGGTGAAAGGTAGGAGAGAGTGTGATGGAAGAGGTGAAAGGTAGGAGAGAGTGTGATGGAAGAGGTGAAAGGTAGGAGAGAGTGTAAGGGAAGAGGTGAAAGGTAGGAGAGAGTGTAATGGAAGAGGTGAATGGTAGGAGAGAGTGTGATGGAAGAGGTGAAAGGTAGGAGAGAGTGTAATGGAAGAGGTGAAAGGTAGGAGAGAGTGTAATGGAAGAGGTGAAAGGTAGGAGAGAGTGTAATGGAAGAGGTGAAAGGTAGGAGAGAGTGTGATGGAAGAGGTGAAAGGTAGGAGAGAGTGTAATGGAAGAGGTGAAAGGTAGGAGAGAGTGTAATGGAAGAGGTGAAAGGTAGGAGAGAGTGTAATGGAAGAGGTGAAAGGTAGGAGAGAGTGTAATGGAAGAGGTGAAAGGTAGGAGAGAGTGTGATGGAAGAGGTGAAAGGTAGGAGAGAGTGTGATGGAAGAGGTGAATGGTAGGAGAGAGTGTGATGGAAGAGGTGAAAGGTAGGAGAGAGTGTAATGGAAGAGGTGAAAGGTAGGAGAGAGTGTAATGGAAGAGGTGAAAGGTAGGAGAGAGTGTAATGGAAGAGGTGAAAGGTAGGAGAGAGTGTAATGGAAGAGGTGAAAGGTAGGAGAGAGTGTGATGGAAGAGGTGAAAGGTAGGAGAGAGTGTGATGGAAGAGCACTAGGCTGGATTCCAACCCATGCTGACAGTGGTACATTGTACATGTGATTCAGAGGCAGCGGTACATTCTACATGTGATCCAGAGGCAGCGGTACATTCTACATGTGATCCAGAGGCAGCGGTACATTCTACATGTGATTCAGAGGCAGCGGTACATTCTACATGTGCTCCAGAGGCAGCGGTACATTGTTCATGTGATCCAGAGGCAGCGGTACATTCTACATGTGATCCAGAGGCAGCGGTACATTCTACATGTGCTCCAGAGTCAGCGGTACATTCTACATGTGATCCAGAGGCAGCGGTACATTCTACATGTGATCCAGAGGCAGCGGTACATTCTACATGTGATCCAGAGGCAGCGGTACATTCTACATGTGATTCAGAGGCAGCGGTACATTCTACATGTGATCCAGAGGCAGCGGTACATTCTACATGTGATCCAGAGGCAGCGGTACATTCTACATGTGATCCAGAGGCAGCGGTACATTCTACATGTGATCCAGAGGCAGCGGTACATTGTTCATGTGATCCAGAGGCAGCGGTACATTCTACATGTGATCCAGAGGCAGCGGTACATTCTACATGTGATCCAGAGGCAGCGGTACATTCTACATGTGATCCAGAGGCAGCGGTACATTGTTCATGTGCTCCAGAGGCAGCGGTACATTCTACATGTGCTCCAGAGGCAGCGGTACATTCTACATGTGATCCAGTGGCAGCGGTACATTGTTCATGTGCTCCAGTGGCAGCGGTACATTCTACATGTGATCCAGTGGCAGCGGTACATTCTACATGTGATCCAGTGGCAGCGGTACATTCTACATGTGATCCAGAGGCAGCGGTACATTCTACATGTGATCCAGAGGCAGCGGTACATTCTACATGTGATCCAGAGGCAGCGGTACATTGTTCATGTGCTCCAGTGGCAGCGGTACATTCTACATGTGATCCAGAGGCAGCGGTACATTCTACATGTGATCCAGAGGCAGCGGCTTGGACTGCTAGACAACCCCAAGCCTCATGTGTGTGTACATGCATGTGTGGGTGAGTGGTTGTACGTGTAACTGTAACTCACCTAATCAGCAGATCTCTCAAGTTGGCAAACTCACAATGCGCCACGTTTTCAACTATGGACAGACAGAATAAAGATACAGGTTGACTAAAACAGTGGTTAAAACCAGTCATTACACCAGATCCATGGAAGCCCGTCCGTCTCTCTCTCTCTCTCTCTCTCTCTCTCTCTCTCTCTCTCTCTCTCTCTCTCTCTCTCTCGCTCTCTCTCTCTCTCTCACGTAATACATGTATGCTTCCTGCTCTGCAACTTCCTCATTACGAACACTAGAGGGCAGCAGTTGAGCCCATGATTCCAGAATTAGACTGTATAGGGATATTTAGACATATAATATGTGGTTTATTTTATTTACAACAGTGCTGCATATACCAGCATCATATTATTATTATTATTATTCAGTATGCATATCATTAGGTGTTCATAAACAAAACTAAATAAAATAATCTCAATCAATCTCCAATTTTGGTTCATGTATGTAGTACTCCAGGCCTCTAGGCCTACACGTATTACATATGGCAAATAAACTGAAAACCTGAAACACATAATCTATAATAATGTAAACACACTCACCCTCTATGATAATGTATTGATAATGTAAACACACTCACCCTCTATGATAATGCATCGATAATGTAAACACACTCACCCTCTATGATAATGTATTGATAATGTAAACACGCGCTCCCACTATGATAATGTAAACACACTCACCCTCTATGATAATGTGTTGATAGTGTAAACACACTCACCCTCTATGATAAAGCATTGATAATGTAAAAACACTCACCCTCTATGCTAATGTATTGATAATGTAAAAACACTCACCCTCTATGATGCCCCATTTGGTTTTCCTGCCCAGGACCTTGTTCCCGTTTACCTGGTGTTCCTTGTCTGTCCCCACCACAGCAAACGGAATGTTTTCCTGCACACAGAATAGCAGGTGAGGACCAGACAGGAGAAAGGTAAGAGATGAATACCAGGAGAGGACCAGACAGGGGAAAGGTAAGAGAGGAATACCAGGAGAAGACCAGACAGGGGAAAGGTAAGAGAGGAATACAAGGAGAGGACCAGACAGGTTAAAGGTAAGAGAGGAATACCAGGAGAGGACCAGACAGGGGAAAGGTAAGAGAGGAATACCAGGAGAGGACCAGACAGGGGAAAGGTAAGAGAGGAATACCAGGAGAAGACCAGACAGGGGAAAGGTAATAGAGGAATACAAGGAGAGGACCAGACAGGTTAAAGGTAAGAGAGGAATACCAGGAGAGGACCAGACAGGGGAAAGGTAAGAGAGGAATACCAGGAGAGGACCAGACAGGTTAAAGGTAAGAGAGGAATACCAGGAGAGGACCAGACAGGGGAAAGGTAAGAGAGGAATACCAGGAGAGGACCAGACAGGAGAAAGGTAAGAGAGGAATACCAGGTGAGGACCAGACAGGAGAAAGGTAAGAGAGGAATACCAGGAGAGGACCAGACAAGGGAAAGGTAAGAGAGGAATACCAGGAGAGGACCAGACAGGGGAAAGGTAAGAGAGGAATACCAGGAGAAGACCAGACAGGGGAAAGGTAAGAGATGAATACCAGGAGAGGACCAGACAGGGGAAAGGTAAGAGAGGAATACCAGGAGAAGACCAGACAGGGGAAAGGTAAGAGAGGAATACAAGGAGAGGACCAGACAGGTTAAAGGTAAGAGAGGAATACCAGGAGAGGACCAGACAGGGGAAAGGTAAGAGAGGAATACCAGGAGAGGACCAGACAGGAGAAAGGTAAGAGAGGAATACCAGGTGAGGACCAGACAGGAGAAAGGTAAGAGAGGAATACCAGGAGAGGACCAGACAAGGGAAAGGTAAGAGAGGAATACCAGGAGAGGACCAGACAGGGGAAAGGTAAGAGAGGAATACCAGGAGAGGACCAGACAGGGGAAAGGTAAGAGAGGAATACCAGGAGAAGACCAGACAGGGGGAAAGGTAAGACAGGAATACCAGGAGAGGACCAGACAGGAGAAAGGTAAGAGAGGAATACCAGGAGAGGACCAGACAGGAGAAAGGTAAGAGAGGAATACCAGGAGAGGACCAGACAGGAGAAAGGTAAGAGAGTTATACCAGGAGAGGACCAGACAGGAGAAAGGTAAAAGAGGCATACCAGGAGAGGACCAGACAGGAGAAAGGCAGAAGAGGAATACCAGGAGAGGACCAGACAGGGGAAAGGTAAGAGAGGAATACCAGGAGAGGACCAGACAGGGGAAAGGTAAGAGAGGAATACCAGGAGAGGACCAGACAGGGGAAAGGTAAGAGAGGAATACCAGGAGAGGACCAGACAGGGGAAAGGTAAGAGAGGAATACCAGGAGAGGACCAGACAGGGGAAAGGTAAGAGAGGAATACCAGGAGAGGACCAGATAGGAGAAAGGTAAGAGAGGAATACCAGGAGAGGACCAGACAGGAGAAAGGTAAAAGAGGCATACCAGGAGAGGACCAGACAGGAGAAAGGTAAAAGAGGCATACCAGGAGAGGACCAGACAGGAGAAAGGCAGAAGAGGCATACCAGGAGAGGACCAGACAGGAGAACGGCAGGAGAGGAGTTGACACCAAACCCTTGTCCCAGAACTGTACTGTTATGTGCTTTGGTTTGGCCAGTGAGTTCCTTTGACTATCACTGCCAAACTGCTTACAAGTCTTATTTGTAAAATATGTGTGTGTGTGTGTGCGTACATGTGTATGAATACGTGCGCACCTGGTTGTATGTTTGTGTGTTTGCGTGTGAATGCCTGTACGAATGCTTGTGTATGTGTGTGTGTGTGTGTGTGTGTGAGAATGCCTGCACACACGGATGTGTGTGTGTGTTTGCGTGTTAATGTCTGCGCGTCTGTGTGTGTGTGTGCCTGTGTGTGTGTCTTACCCTAATCTTGTCGTTGAGTATCCTGTCCTCTGGATCTTCGTCGTACTCAGCCTGAGGGTATACTCGGATCCCATTGGCCTTCAGGTCCTGTCTTATCTACACAGGGGTCAGAGGGCAGGGGTCAACAGGGGTAATACAGAGGTCATGAGGTCAACATGTTGACACAGATGTTTACATGCTTCTATTGTGTATGAGTGTCAGTTATGTGTTTACACAGGGCTCTACAACCCTGTTCCTGAAGAGATACCCTCCTGTAGGTTTACACAGGACTCTACAACCCTGTTCCTGGAGATACCCTCCTGTAGGTTTACACAGGACTCTACAACCCTGTTCCTGGAGATACCCTCCTGTAGGTTTACACAGGACTCTACAACCCTGTTCCTGGAGACACCCTCCTGTAGGTTTACACAGGACTCTACAACCCTGTTCCTGGAGAGACACCCTCCTGTAGGTTTTAACTCCAACCCTGTTCCTAGAAAGCTATCCTCCAGTAGGTTTTAACTCCAACCCTGTTCCTGGAGAGCCACCCTCCTGTAGGTTTTAATTCCAACCCTGTTCCTAGAGAGCTACCCTCCTGTAGGTTTTAACTCCAACCCGGTTCCTGGAGAGCTCCCCTCCTGTAGGTTTAAATTCCAACCCTGTTCCTGGAGAGGTACCCTCCTGTAGGGTTGAACTCCAACCTTGTTCCTGGAGAGAACAGGAACAGGGTTGGAGAGCCCTGGTGTAAACCTACAGGAGGGTAGGTAGATCTCCAGAACAGGAACAGGGTTGGAGAGCCCTGGTGTAAACCTACAGGAGGGTAGATAGATCTCCAGAACAGGAACAGGGTTGGAGAGCCCTGGTGTAAACCTACAGGAGGGTAGGTTGATCTCCAGAACAGGAACAGGGTTGGAGAGCCCTGGTGTAAACCTACAGGAGGGTAGATAGATCTCCAGAACAGGAACAGGGTTGGAGAGCCCTGGTGTAAACCTACAGGAGGGTAGGTAGATCTCCAGAACAGGAACAGGGTTGGAGAGCCCTGGTGTAAACCTACAGGAGGGTAGGTAGATCTCCAGAACAGGAACAGGGTTGGAGAGCCCTGGTGTAAACCTACTATAGTGTATGAGTGACAGGTATGCTATTCTATCCTTATGCATCTTTCATTTGTCCTAGTCTCTAGTCTCTCTCCCACAGACAATCATCCCTACTCTCCTTTAAGAGACGGATGAGTTTACATCCAGACTTGGATGCTTGCCATGACCATCTCGCTCTCCCTCTTCCCTCTCTCTCTCTCTCTCTCTCTCTCTCTCTCTCTCTCTCTCTCTGTCTCTCCTCTCTTCTCTCTCTCTCTCTCTCTCTCTCTCTCTCTCTCTCTCTCTCTCTCTCTCTCTTGCTCTCTCTCTCTCTCTCTCTCTCTCTCTCTCTCTCTCTCTGTCTGTCCTCTCTCTCTCTCTCTCTCTCTCTCTCTCTCTCTCTCTCTCTTCTCTCTCTCTCCCCTCTCTCTCAATTCAATTCAATTCAATTTCAATTTAAGGGCTTTATTGGCATGGGAAACATATGTTAACATTGCCAAAGCAAGTGAAATAGATAATAAACAAAAGTGAAATAAACAATAAATATGATTTACAATGGTGTTTGTTCTTCACTGGTTGTAATAATAGAGACATTTCAAATATCATATTATTTCTATATACAGTGTTGTAACAATGTGCAAATAGTTAAAGTACAAATGGGAAAATAAATAAACATAAATATGGGTTGTATTTACAATGGTGTTTGTTCTTCATTGGTTGCCCTTTTCTTGTGGCAACAGGTCTCAAATCTTGCTGCTGTGATGGCACAGTGTGGTATTTCACCCAATAGATAAGGGAGTTTATCAAAATTGGGTTTGTTTTTCAAATTCTTTGTGGATCTCTGTAATCTGAGGGAAATATGTGTCTCTAATATGGTCATACATTTGGCAGGAGGTTAGGAAGTGCAGCTCTGTTTCCACCTCATTTTGTGGGCAGTGTGCACATAGCCTGTCTTCTCTTGAGAGCCAGGTCTGCCTACGGCGGCATTTCTCAATAGCAAGGCTATGCTCACCGAGTCTGTACATAGTCAAAGCTTTCCTTAAGTTTGGGTCAGTCACAGTGGTCAGGTATTCTGCCACTGTGTACTCTCTGTTTAGGGCCAAATAGCATTCTAGTTTGCTCTGTTTTTTTGTTAATTCTTTCCAATGTGTCAAGTAATTATCTTTTTGTTTTCTCTTGATTTGGTTGGGTCTAATTGTGTTGTTGTCCTGGGGCTCTGTGGGGTCTGTTTGTGTTTGTGAACAGAGCCCCAGGACCGGCTTGCTTAGGGGACTCTTCTCCAGGTTCATCTCTCTGTAGGTGATGGCTTTGTTATGGAAGGTTTGGGAATCACTTCCTTTTAAGTGGTTATAGAATTTAACGGCTCTCTCTCTCCTCTATCTTACTCTCACTTTTCTCTCTTTCAATCTTTTGACGCATCTGTAAACATCACTCCATCTCCTCTACACACTTAGCATTTCTATATCTCTCTCTCTCTCTCTCTCTCTCTCTCTCTCTCTCTCTCTCTCTCTCTCTCTCTCTCTCTCTCTCTCTCTCTCTCTCTCTCTCTCTCTCTCTCTCTCTCTCTCTCTCTCTCTCTCTCTCTCTCTCTCTCTCTCTCTCTCTCTCTCTCTCTCTCTCTCTCATCTATAAACATATGTCTATCTCCTCCATACTCTCAGTATGGTTGTCATTCCACTCCTGTGTAGATAGATCCTCCAACATTCGTCTCTAATGTCAGTTGATCTGTTTTAACTTGGTATTAAGGCAGGAGGTAGTTGTCGTCCTCAGGTTGAGTCTGTCAGACAGTAGGTCCAGTATGTTCCTCTCACCCTCTGTTTAAACTCCAGTCTCTCCTCCATGGTGAGTGTGTCTGCCTTAGCGATGACCGGTACAATGCTGACTATCTTCCCCAGCCTCTTCATGAACTCCACGTCTATGGGACGTAACCTACAGGGAACAGAAACAACAGGTTACATTTTAGCCCCAGCCACAGCCCTGTACCCTAGCCCCAGCCTTGCCCAGCCCCAGCCCTGTACCCTAGCCCCAGCCTTGCCCAGCCCCAGCCCTGTACCCTAGCCCCAGCCTTGCCCAGCCCCAGCCCTGTACCCTAGCCCCAGCCTTGCCCAGCCCCAGCCCTGTACCCTAGCCCCAGCCTTGCCCAGCCCCAGCCCTGTACCCTAGCCCCAGCCTTGCCCAGCCCCAGCCCTGTACCCTAGCCCCAGCCTTGCCCAGCCCCAGCCCTGTACCCTAGCCCCAGCCTTGCCCAGCCACAGCCCTGTACCCTAGCCCCAGCCTTGCCCAGCCCCAGCCCTGTACCCTAGCCCCAGCCTTGCCCAGCCCCAGCCCTGTACCCTAGCCCCAGCCTTGCCCAGCCACAGCCCTGTACCCTAGCCCCAGCCTTGCCCAGCCCCAGCCCTGTACCCTAGCCCCAGCCTTGCCCAGCCCCAGCTCTGTACCCTAGCCCCAGCCTTGCCCAGCCCCAGCCCTGTACCCTAGCCCCAGCCTTGCCCAGCCCCAGCCCTGTACCCTAGCCCCTGCCTTGCCCAGCCCCAGCCCTAGCTGAGCAGTAGGATGTAGAGCTACTCTGAGTTCACAGAGGTTAGAGGTAAGGGGTCAGCTTAGGTCAGTCAGTACCTCAGGTCACCACTCTGGGGGTCAACAGGTCAAAAGTCAGGGGTAGGGGGAGCTAACTGGACTGGGGTAGGGGGAGCTAACTGGACTGGGGTAGGGGGAGTTAACTGGAATGGGGTAGGGGGAGCTAACTGGAATGGGATAGGGGGAGCTAACTGGACTGGGGTAGGGGGAGTTAACTGGAATGGGGTAGGAGAAGCTAAGTGGACTGGGGTAGGGAGGGCTAACTGGACCGGGGTAGGGGGAGCTAACTGGACTGGGGTAGGGGGAGTTAACTGGAATGGGGTAGGGGAGCTAACTGGACTGGGGGTAGGGGGAGCTAACTGGACTGGGGTAGGGGGAGTTAACTGGAATGGGGTAGGAGAAGCTAAGTGGACTGGGGTAGGGGGAGTTAACTGGAATGGGGTAGGGGGAGCTAACTGGACTGGGGTAGGGGGAGTTAACTGGACTGGGGTAGGGAGGGCTAACTGGACCGGGGTAGGGGGAGCTAACTGGACTGGGGTAGGGGGAGCTAACTGGACTGGGGTAGGGGGAGCTGATCCAATTGTTTTGAGGGCAGAAAGTAAGACAGCTAGGGGGCAGGAGACGGGAGACAGCGTGCTGAGTGGTAAGGGTATTTCAACTATGTGGATAACCATCTACCTAGTATCTGCTATCTACTGCTTCAGCCAACTCCTGTCTGTCATGTAGCCCACAGTAGTCTAGTCTAGTACAGTTGGATAGAGCAGGGGTTTAAATACCTCTCCTCAGGGACCCCCAGACATTTCACAACTTTGTTGTAGCCTTGAACTATAGCTCACCTGATTCAGGTAAGTGCTTGATGATTAGTTGACAAGTTGAATCAGGTGTGCTAGCTGTGGTAAAATCCATGGAACGTCTGGGGGTCCCCCAGACGAGAGGTTTAAGAACCCCTGGCCTAGAGTACATCTAGACCTGCACCACCAGACAGGCTATTCATAAGGTATAGTAGCATTTAGCTGAGATCTGATCAGACAGGCTATTCATAAGGTATAGTAGCATTTAGCTGAGATCTGATCAGACAGGCTATTCATAAGGTATAGTAGCATTTAGCTGAGATCTGATCAGACAAGCTATTCATAAGGTATAGTAGCATTTAGCTGAGATCTGATCAGACAGGCTATTCATAAGGTATAGTAGCAGTTAGCTGAGATCTGATCAGACAGGCTATTCATAAGGTATAGTAGCATTTAGCTGAGATCTGATCAGACAGGCTATTCATAAGGTATGGTAACAGTTAGCTGAGCTCTGATCAGACAGGCTATTCATAAGGTATAGTAGCATTTAGCTGAGATCTGATCAGACAGGCTATTCATAAGGTATGGTAACAGTTAGCTGAGCTCTGATCAGACAGGCTATTCATAAGGTATAGTAGCAGTTAGCTGAGATCTGATCAGACAGGCTATTCATAAGGTATAGTAGCAGTTAGCTGAGATCTGATCAGACAGGCTATTCATAAGATATAGTAGCAGTTAGCTGAGATCTGATCAGACAGGCTATTCATAAGGTATGGTAACAGTTAGCTGAGATCTGATCAGACAGGCTATTCATAAGGTATAGTAGCAGTTAGCTGAGCTCTGATCAGACAGGCTATTCATAATGTATAGTAGCATTTAGCTGAGATCTGATCAGACAGGCTATTCATAAGGTATGGTAACAGTTAGCTGAGATCTGATCAGACAGGCTATTCTTAAGGTATGGTAACAGTTAGCTGAGCTCTGATCAGACAGGCTATTCATAAGGTATAGTAGCAGTTAGCTGAGATCTGATCAGACAGGCTATTCATAAGATATAGTAGCAGTTAGCTGAGATCTGATCAGACAGGCTATTCATAAGGTATGGTAACAGTTAGCTGAGATCTGATCAGACAGGCTATTCATAATGTATAGTAGCATTTAGCTGAGATCTGATCAGACAGGCTATTCATAAGGTATGGTAACAGTTAGCTGAGATCTGATCAGACAGGCTATTCTTAAGGTATGGTAACAGTTAGCTGAGCTCTGATCAGACAGGCTATTCATAAGGTATGGTAACAGTTAGCTGAGATCTGATCACACAGGCTATTCATAAGGTATAGTAGCAGTTAGCTGAGATCTGATCAGACAGGCTATTCATAAGATATAGTAGCAGTTAGCTGAGATCTGATCAGACAGGCTATTCATAAGGTATGGTAACAGTTAGCTGAGATCTGATCAGACAGGCTATTCATAAGGTATGGTAACAGTTAGCTGAGATCTGATCACACAGGCTATTCATAAGGTATGGTAACAGTTAGCTGAGCTCTGATCAGACAGGCTATTCATAAGGTATAGTAGCAGTTAGCTGAGATCTGATCAGACAGGCTATTCATAAGGTATAGTATAGAGATCTGCTGGAGAAGTCATAGGAAGTGATGTCAGAGGAAGTGACGTGAGGGTTCTCACCAGTGTCCGGTGGCAGGCAGGAAGTAGACGCAGCAGTGCACGCGTGTGTCAGGGATCCTCCGCTTCCTGTTGACATACAGCTCCTCCTTCAGGTACCTCTCATACTG
Organism: Coregonus clupeaformis; assembly: GCF_020615455.1. Lineage (NCBI taxonomy): Eukaryota > Metazoa > Chordata > Actinopteri > Salmoniformes > Salmonidae > Coregonus > Coregonus clupeaformis. The sequence goes on along the minus strand of NC_059226.1, from coordinate 36,479,941 downwards.
CTCATTAACATAACTTACTATAGGCTCCCAACTAGAGGAGGAGGGAGGGGGGGGTTGGGGAGGGGAGGGGTGGGGGGGAGAGGGGGGAGGGCGGCGAGGAGGGATGGGAGAGGGAGAGAGAAGGAGAGAGAGAGAGGAAGGAGAGGAGAGATAGGAGAGGGAGAGAGAAGGAGAGAGAGAGACGAAGGAGAGGAGGGATGGGAGAGGGAGAGAGGAGAGAGAGAGAGAAAGGAGAGGATGATGGGAGAGGGAGAGAGAAGGAGAGAGAGAGGAAGGAGAGGAGGGATGGGAGAGGGAGAGAGAAGGAGAGAGAGAGGAAGGAGAGGAGGGATGGGAGAGGGAGAGAGAAGGAGAGAGAGGAAGGAGAGGAGGGATGGGAGAGGGAGAGAGAAGGAGAGAGAGAGAGGAAGGAGAGGAGGGATGGGAGAGGGAGAGAGAAGGAGAGAGAGAGGAAGGAGAGGAGGGATGGGAGAGGGAGAGAGGAGAGAGAGAGAAAGGAGAGGATGGATGGGAGAGGGAGAGAGAAGGAGAGAGAGAGGAAGGAGAGGAGGGATGGGAGAGGGAGAGAGAAGGAGAGAGAGAGTGGAAGGAGAGGAGGAATGGGAGAGGGAGAGAGGAGAGAGAGAGAGAAAGAAGAGGATGGATGGGAGAGGGAGAGAGAAGGAGAGAGAGAGAGAGGAGGATGAGTGGTAAACACAACAACTGCACAACACATTTAAGACTCTTAGTTAAAAGACGTAAATGAATTTAATTAGAAATCAATAAAATGATCAGCTATATAATTATCCCCTATAAAAGTCCCACTGAAACAGTCATAAATAACTGTTGTTAACATAGCATGAAGCATAGCAACATGGGAGTAATTGAATGAGCCTGAAAACAGATGGAATGTTGGGCCAGTAGTGCTGACACTTCTCACCTTGGGGTCGTTTTGGAAGCCATCTCTCTTTCCCCCTCCCTCCATCTCTCTTCCTCCCTTCATATCTCTCTCCCTCTCCCTCCCTCCATCACTCACCAGTTTTCGTTGTTTATCTGGTCTCCAAATCCTGGAGTGTCAATCACTGTCAGCTTCATCTTCACTCCCTTCTCCTCTATCACTGTAGAGACACAGAGAGAGGAGAGATGACACACACAGAGAGAGAGGAGCCATTAGAGATGAGTGAGAGACAGAGACTAAACAGAAGGGTCAAGTCACGGTAGTTATGACACCAAAGAGAGAGAGAGAGAGAGAGAGAGAGAGAGAGAGAGAGAGAGAGAGAGAGAGAGAGAGAGAGAGAGAGAGAGAGAGAGAGAGAGAGAGAGAGAGAGAGAGAGAGAGAGAGAGAGAGAGAGAGAAGTAGACCGAGACAGAGACAAGCAGTGGAAAGGTCGGCTATCAAAACCGTTATAGAAATATTCCATCTCTGAGTTCTTTTGAGACAAAATCAGTTGTTAAAATGTGTGTGTGTGCATGTGTGTGTAATCTGTGTGTGTGTGTGTACTGTGTGTGTGCACTCTGTGTGTGTGTGTGTGTGTGTGTGTGTGTACTGTGTGTGTACTGTGTGTGTGTGTGTACTGTGTGTGTGTGTGTGTGTGTGTGTGTACTGTGTGTGTGTGTACTGTGTGTGTGTGTGTGTTTCTAAGAGGCAGAGATGATGAGATAAAGATATCTAGTATACCTCTGTCCTACAGTATGTGTATTTTAGCCTGAATGAGTGCATGCATGTGTTCGTGTGTGTTTGTGTGTGTGTGTGTGTGTGTGTTCGTGTGTGTTTGTGTGTGTGTGTGTGTGTGTGTTCGTGTATTTTTTTGTGTGTGTGTACGTGTGTGTGTGTGTACTGTGTGTGTGTATGTTCAACCCTAAACCCTAAAGACTATAAAGACTATAATTTGAGGCCCGTGATGTTGTGTAAGCTTTCAGGAATCTCCTCTAGACGGAAATGGCCTTCTGGTGCATTATCATTAAGATTACCTGAAACCTGTTACAACTGACTGTCTATAACCTGTCTCTATAACCACTGTCTATATAGCCTGTCAACAGCCTCACTTGTCTGGCTGTCTATCTATCTCTCTTATTCCCCCTTCTCTCCCTCTCTCTCTCTCTCTCTCTCTCTCTCTCTCTCTCTCTCTCTCTCTCTCTCTCTCTCTCTCTCTCTCTCTCTCTCTCTCTCTCTCTCTCTCTCTCTCTCTCTCTCTCTCTCTCTCGCTCAGTTCCACATGGAGGTACAGTAGGTGGGAGTTTAGATTGAGTAAGTCTGTTTTTACTGTCTGTTTTCCTGTCTGTTTTACAGCATCTCTCTGTCTGTTTTCCTGTCTGTTTTACTGCATCTCCCTGTCTGTTTTCTTGTCTGTTTTCCTGTCTGTTTTCCTGTCTGTTTTCCTGCATCTCTCTGTCTGTTTTCCTGTCTGTTTTCCTGTCTGTTTTACAGCATCTCTCTGTCTGTTTTCCTGTCTGTTTTCCTGTCTGTTTTCCTGTCTGTTTTACTGACTGTTTTACTGCATCTCCCTGTCTGTTTTCCTGTCTGTTTTACAGCATCTCTCTGTCTGTTTTCCTGTCTGTTTTCCTGTCTGTTTTACAGCATCTCTCTGTCTGTTTTCCTGTCTGTTTTCCTGTCTGTTTTACAGCATCTCTCTGTCTGTTTTCCTGTCTGTTTTACAGCATCTCTCTGTCTGTTTTCCTGTCTGTTTTCCTGTCTGTTTTCCTGTCTGTTTTACAGCATCTCTCTGTCTGTTTTCCTGTCTGTTTTACTGCATCTCTCTGTCTGTTTTCCTGTCTGTTTTACTCTGTTTTACAGCATCTCTCTCTGTGCTTTATAGTAGCCAGGGGACAGAGGATGTGAGGCGCTTTCTCTTCCCCAAGGTTCTGACATCTACAGGAAGAAGGTAGAAGCTGTCCCCTAACCACTGACATAGGGTCAGAGGTCAGTACAGAGGGAGGAAATCTGATCTTAGATCTGTAGCCTGGGGCGACATCTAGCTCTAAATATTTACAGTATCCAGGGGGACCTCCTGACCCCCCCTCTTCCCCTGGGCCGTGAGTTCAGGAGGCAGAGCCCTCTTCCCCTGGGCCGTGAGTTCAGAAGGTAGAGCCCTCTTCCCCTGGGCCGTGAGTTCAGGAGGCAGAGCCCTCTTCCCCTGGGCCGTGAGTTCAGGAGGTAGAGCCCTCTTCCCCTGGGCCGTGAGTTCAGGAGGTAGAGCCCTCTTCCCCTGGGCCGTGAGTTCAGGAGGCAGAGCCCTCTTCCCCTGGGCCGTGAGTTCAGGGAGGTAGAGCCCTCTTCCCCCTGGGCCGTGAGTTCAGGAGGTAGAGCCCTCTTCCCCTGGGCCGTGAGTTCAGGAGGTAGAGCCCTCTTCCCCTGGGCCGTGAGTTCAGGAGGTAGAGGTCAGTCAGAGGTCCCCCCTAACCCAGTGTTTCCCAATCCTGCTCATGGGGACACAGACGGGTTCACATTTGAATTCCCCCTAGCATTAACAGACATGCTTTAACTAATTAACTCTTCATCATCTATTTGCTTATTTGAGCTGTTTAAATATATATATATATATATATATATATATATATATATATATATATATATATATATATATATCTTATCACAGTAGAGTCAAACTGGAGTTTAGACTGGGTCTTTACGGGTACTTATCACAATCTAAGACAGAAACTAGAAACAGAGGTAGAGATGTTTACCACAGGGTGGGAAGTTACTGGTAGCCATATGACATATGTTCCATGTTTCATAAAGCTGTTAAGCAGACAGAGACTAGAAACAGAGGAAGTGATGTTTACCACAGGGTGGGAAGTTACTGGTACCCATATGACATATGTTCCATGTTTCATAAAGCTGTTAAGCAGACAGAGACTAGAAACAGAGGAAACGTGTTTGCTTATTTTTTTCTTTAAGCAACGGCTTTTTTTCTGGCCACTCTTCTGTAAAGCCCATCTCTGTGGAGTGTACGTCTTGAAGTGGTCCTATGGACATATACTCAAATCTCCGCGGTGGAGCTTTGCAGCTCCTTCAGGGTTATCTTTGGTCTCTTTGTTGCCTCTCTCTTTAATGCCCTCATTGCCTGGTCTGCGAGTTTTGGTGGGCGGTCCTCTCTTCGCAGGTTTGTTGTGGTGCCATATTCTTTCCATTTTTAAATAATGGATTTAATGGTGCTCTGTGGGATGTTCAAAGTTTCTGATTTTTTTTTATAACCCAACCCTGATCTGTACTTCTCCACAACTTTGTCCCTGACCTGTTTGGAGAGCTCCTTGGTCTTCATGGTGCCGCTTGCTTGGTGGTGCCCCTTGCTTAGTGGTGTTGCAGACTCTGGAGCCTTTCAGAACAGGTGTCTATATACTGAGATCATGTTACAGATCATGTGACACTTAGATTGCACACAGGTCGACTTTATTTAAGTAATTATGTGACTTCTGAAGGTAATTGGTTGCACCAGATCTTATTTAGGGGCTTCATAGCAAAGGGGGTGAATACATATGCACGTACCACTTTTCCGTTATTTATTTTGTCGAATTTATTGAAAGAAGTTATTTGTTTCTGTCACGGTGTCAGTGTAATGCGGTAGACGAAGTCAGGCGCAGGACACAGAACTCAAAGAAAACGTATCTTTACTGAAACACGTAAAGAAACAATAAACCTCCACGCAGGGAGGAATAAACCCGCTCACCAACGACATCCGAAAACAAACAACAAACACGCACAGAACACAATGGGAGCCACATGGTTAAATAGGGGCGGAGTAATACAAGATGGGCAACAGGTGTGAAACAATCTGACAACAACAGGTAGAACATAGAACATAGAACATAGATCGGCAGCAGCTAGTACTCCGGTGACGACGAACGCCGAAACCTGCCCGAGCAAGGAGGAGGGGCAGCCTCGGCAGAATCCGTGACAGTTTCATTTCACTTCACCAATTTGGACTATTTGGTGTATGTCCATTACATGAAATCCAAATAAAAATACATTTAAATTACAGGTTGTAATGCAACAAAATAGGAAAAAACGCCAAGGAGGATGAATACTTTTGCAAGGCACTGTACTTGACCTTTGGCCCTGCTAGTCACAACAATACTTCCACTACTTGACCTTTTAGGCTACCCCTTTGTCAGCTGATATCAACTCTGCTCCACTATCTTGAATGGAGCTAAGGACCAGTCACTCTACTCACCGTACACAGTATCTAGCCTGTCCAAGACAGAGCTACCATTGTGGCCTAGGGTGGTCTAGCTGTCTAAGCTGCTGGCTCCAGAACACACATACTGCTGCAAAATGGATTGGAAGCTGGCCCACTGCTATTACAACACACCCTTCCCTCTATCTGGCCCACTGCTATTACAACACACCCTTCCCTCTATCTGGCCCACTGCTATTACAACACACCCTTCCCTCTATCTGGCCCACTGCTATTACAACACACCCTTCCCTCTATCTGGCCCACTGCTATTACAACACACCCTTCCCTCTATCTGGCCCACTGCTATTACAACACACCCTTCCCTCTATCTGGCCCACTGCTATTACAACACACCCTTCCCTCTATCTGGCCCACTGCTATTACAACACACCCTTCCCTCTATCTGGCCCACTGCTATTACAACACACTCTATCTGGCCCACTGCTATTACAACACACTCTATCTGGCCCACTGCTATTTCAACACACTCTATCTGGCCCACTGCTATTACAACACACTCTATCTGGCCCACTGCTATTACAACTCACCCTCTCCTCTATCTGGCCCACTGCTATTACAACACACCCTTCCCTCTATCTGGCCCACTGCTATTACAACACATCTATCTGGCCCACTGCTATTTCAACACACTCTATCTGGCCCACTGCTATTACAACACACTCTATCTGGCCCACTGCTATTACAACTCACCCTCTCCTCTATCTGGCCCACTGCTATTACAACACACTCTATCTGGCCCACTGCTATTTCAACACACTCTATCTGGCCCACTGCTATTTCAACACACTCTATCTGGCCCACTACTATTTCAACACACACTCTATCTGGCCCACTGCTATTTCAACACACTCTATCTGGCCCACTGCTATTTCAACACACTCTATCTGGCCCACTGCTATTACACACTGATATCTACTAGGACTGAGGGTTTCTCTAACATGACCACTCCAACATGTAAACACTGCCCTTGTTACTAAGTGCTGAAGGAAAAGCAAAAGGATATGTTTGTGTTGTCTATATACATTCAGAAAGATGGTGTTGTGTGAGTTATGTCAGATAGCATATCTCTATGTAACTGCATTCAGACATCAGCCTTCAGACACAATGAGCTAACCATATATCTATGTCACTGCATTCAGATAACAGCCTCCAAACACAATGATCTAACCATATCTCTATGTGACTGCATTCAGACATCAGCCTCCAGACACAGTGATCTAACCATATCTCTATGTGACTGCATTCAGACATCAGCCTCCAGACACAGTGATCTAACCATATCTCTATGTGACTGCATTCAGACATCAGCCTCCAGACACAGTGATCTAACCATATCTCTATGTCACTGCATTCAGACATCAGCCTCCAGACACAGTGATCTAACCATATCTCTATGTGACTGCATTCAGACATCAGCCTCCAGACACAGTGATCTAACCATATCTCTATGTGACTGCATTCAGACATCAGCCTCCAGACACAGTGATCTAACCATATCTCTATGTCACTGCATTCAGACATCAGCCTCCAGACACAGTGATCTAACCATATCTCTATGTCACTGCATTCAGACATCAGCCTCCAGACACAGTGATCTAACCATATCTCTATGTCACTGCATTCAGACATCAGCCTCCAGACACAGTGATCTAACCATATCTCTATGTCACTGCATTCAGACATCAGCCTCCAGACACAATGATCTAACCACTGTCCCTGTCTCAACACTGGAGGGGTCATACATTACACTCATTCGTGTGTGTGTGTGTGTGTGTGTGTGTGTGTGTGTGTGTGTGTGTGTGTGTGTGTGTGTGTGTGTGTGTGTGTGTGTGTGTCATTGAAGACCTTGTGCATGTGAGTCTAAGAACGTGTCAGTGTGTGTGTGATTTACGCCTTCATAAAACCCCTGGTCAGTACCCCATGGTCACATACACTAACACACACACACACACACACACACACACACACACACACACACACACACACACACACACACACACACACACACACACACACACACTAACACACACACACACACACACACACACTAACACACACACACACACAAAGAACCCGTTCTGTCAGGAAAAGGGGCCACTGCACTTCACGTCTCTCTCCAACCAACCATATTGGAGCCTCCACAATCACAGATCCATCATACCTGAGTGTGTGTGTGTGTGTGTTTCTGTGTGTTTCTGTGTGTGTCCACATGTATGTACGGTGTGTGTGTGTGTGTGTGTGTGTGTGTGTGTGTGTGTGTGTGTGTGTGTGCATTCCGCAATATACAGTAGTAGATAAAAGTAGTTGTACATGTGCGTGCAGGGTACCTGGTAAGACCCACATACTGTGTGTGTGTACATGACTGGACTGGAGAGGACAGGACATTTCAGGACATAGTTAAAGACCAAGCCAGTGTTTTAGAACAGTAACGTCCCAATAGGACATGAGCCTGTACATCAGCAGAACACTTTATAGTGTGTGTGTGTGTGTGTGTGTGTGTGTGTGTGTGTGTGTGTGTGTGTGTGTGTGTGTGTGTGTGTGTGTGTGTGTGTGTGAGTGTGAGTGTGTGTGTGTGTGTGTGTGTGTGTTAGTGTGTGTGAGTGTGAGTGTGTGTGTGTGTGTGTGTGTGTGTTTCTGTGTGTGTGTGTGTGTGTGTGTGTGTGTGTGTGTGTGTGTGTGTGTGTGTGTGTGTGTGTGTGTGTGTGTGTGAATGCATTTGCGCGTTTAATTGCATGTGTGTGTGTGTGTAAGTACAGGATACAGTGCATTCGGAAAGTATTCAGACCACTTGGCTTTTTCCACATTTTGCTACTTTACAGCCTTATAATCGAAAATATATTCAATAAATAAAAATACTCAGCAATCTACACACAATACCCCATAATGACAAAGCGAAAACAGGTTTTTAGACATTTTTACAAATGTATTAAAAATAAAAAACATAAATACCTTATTTACATAAGTATTCAGACCCTTTGCTATGAGACTCGAAATTGAGCTCAGGTTCATCCTGTTTCCATTGCTCATCCTTGAGATGTTTCTACAACTTGATTGGATCCACCTGTGGTAAATTCAATTGATTGGACAGGATTTGGAAAGGAACACACCTGTCTATATAAGGTCCCACAGTTGACAGTGCATGTCAGAGCAGAGCAAAAACCAAGCCATGAGGTCGAAGGAATTGTCTGTAGAGCTCTGAGACAGGATTGTGTCGAGGCACAGATCTGGGGAAGGGTACCAAAAACTGTCTGCAGCATTGAAGGTCCCCAAGAACACAGTGGCCTCCATAATTCTTAAATGGAAGAAGTTTGGTACCACCAAGACTCTTCCTAGAGCTGGCCGCCCGGCCAAACTGAGCAATCGGGGGAGAAGGGCCTTGGTCAGGGAGGTGACCAAGAACTTGATGGCCAATCTGATAGAGCTCTATAGTTCCTCTGTGGAGATGGGAGAATCTTCCAGAAGGACAACCATCTCTGCAGCACTCCACCAATCAGGCCTTTATGGTAGAGTGACCAGACGGAAGCCACTCCTCAGTAAAAGGCACATGACAGCCCACTTGGAGTTTGCCAAAAGGCACCTAAAGATTCTCAGACCATGAGAAACAAGATTCTCTGGTATGATGAAACCAAGATTGAACTCTTTGGCCTGAATGCCAAGCGTCACGTCTGGAGGAAACCTGGCACCATCCCTACGGTGAAGCATGGTGGTGGCAGCATCATGCTGTGGGGATGTTTTTCATTGGCAGGGACTGGGAGACTAGTCAGGATCAAGGGAAAGATGAACGGAGCAAAGTACAGACAGATCCTTGATGAAAACCTGCTCCAGAGCGCTCAGGACCTCAGACTGGAGCGAAGGTTCACCTTCCAACAGGACAACGACCCTAAGCACACAGCCAAGACAACGCAGGAGTGGCTTCGGGATAAGTCTCTGAATGTCCTTGAGTGGCCCAGCCAGAGGCCGGACTTGAACCCGATTGAACATCTCTGGAGAGACCTGAAAATAGCTGTGCAGCAACGCTCCCCATCCAACCTGACAGAGCTTGAGAGGATCTGCAGAGAATAATGGGAGAAAATCCCCAAATACAGGTGTGCCAAGCTTGTAGCATCATACCCAAGAAGACTCGAGGCTGTAATTGCTGCCAAAGGTGCTTCAACAAAGTACTGAGTAAAGGGTCTGAATACATATGGAAATGGGATATTTCCGTTTTTTATTTGTAATACATTTGCAAAGATTTCTAAAAACCTGTTTTTGCTTTGTCATTATGGGGTATTGTGTGTAGATTGATGAGGGAAAAAAACAATTTAATACATTTTAGAATAAGGCTGTAATCTAACAAAATGTGGAAAAAGTCAAGGGGTATGAATACTTTCCGAAGGCACTGTATATCTGGTGTGTGTGTGTGTGTGTGTGCTCACCATGGCTGACGGACTGCAGTTTGACAGTCTTGGAGATCTGCTCTTCGTAGTTAGGGGTGCAGGACTTGCGGCTGACTTTAGACTTGAACAGAGTGTTGACCAGGGTAGACTTCCCCAGACCGCTCTGACCTGCAGGAGAAAGACAGGAGAGAGATACACTGTTTAGTGTTGACCAGGGTAGACTTCCCCAGACCACTGTGACCTGTAGGAGAAAGACAGGAGAGAGATACACTGTTTAGTGTTGACCAGGGTTGACTTCCCCAGACCACTGTGACCTGTAGGAGAAAGACAGGAGAGACATACACTGTTTAGTGTTGACCAGGGTAGACTTCCCCAGACCACTGTGACCTGTAGGAGAAAGACAGGAGAGAGATACACTGTTTAGTGTTAACCAGGGTAGACTTCTCCAGACCACTGTGACCTGTAGGAGAAAGACAGGAGAGAGATACACTGTTTAGTGTTGACCAGGGTAGACTTCCCCAGACCCCTGTGACCTGTAGGAGAAAGACAGGAGAGAGATACACTGTTTAGTGTTGACCAGGGTAGACTTCCCCAGACCACTGTGACCTGTAGGAGAAAGACAGGAGAGAGATACACTGTTTAGTGTTGACCAGGGTAGACTTCCCCAGACCACTGTGACCTGTAGGAGAAAGACAGGAGAGAGATACACTGTTTAGTGTTGACCAGGGTTGACTTCCCCAGACCACTGTGACCTGTAGGAGAAAGACAGGAGAGAGATACACTGTTTAGTGTTGACCAGGGTAGACTTCCCCAGACCACTGTGACCTGTAGGAGAAAGACAGGAGAGAGATACACTGTTTAGTGTTGACCAGGGTAGACTTCCCCAGATCACTGTGACCTGTAGGAGAAAGACAGGAGAGAGATACACTGTTTAGTGTTGACCAGGGTAGACTTCCCCAGACCACTGTGACCTGCAGGAGAAAGACAGGAGAGAGATACACTGTTTAATAACACATATGTTTTCTCAAATAGTTCTACAGCTGCACCATCGAGAGCATCCTGACCGGTTGCATCACCGCCTGGTATGGCAACTGACCGTAAGGTGCTACAGAGGGTAGTGCGTACGGCCCAGTACATCACTGGGGCCAAGCTTCCTGCCATCCAGGACCTTTATACTACTAACAGCTACTCGCTGTTTATTATCTATGTATAGTCAATTTACTCGTACCTACATGTACATATTACTTCAATTGCCTCGACTAACCTGTACCCCCGCACATTGATTCCCTGTATATAGCCTCATTATTGTTATTTTATTGTGTTACGTTTTTAAAAACTTTAGTTTCTTTAGTAAATATTTTCGTAACTCTATTTTCTTAAAACTGCATTGTTGGTTAAGGGCTTGTAAGTAAGCATTTTACGGTAAGGTCTACACCTGTTGTATTCGGCGCATGTGACAAATAAAAATTGATTTGATTCGATATTGATGACCAATATAGAGGTGAAAAAGCAGGAGTGTCTGCCTCACCTCTCTCTTTGGTTCTGTCTGTCTCTGTCCCTCTCTCTCCCCTCGCTCTGTCTCTCTCCCCCCCTCTGTCTCTCTTTCTACCCTCCTCTATCTATCTCTCTTCCCCCTCTCTCTCTCTCCCTCTCTCTCTGTCTCTCTCCCCCCTCTCTGTCTCTCTTCCCCCCTCTCTCTCTCCCTCTCTCTCTGTCCCTCTCTCTCCCCCCCTCTCTCTATCTCTCTCTCTACCCTCCTCTCTCTCTCTCTCCCCCTCTCTCTATCTCTCTCTCTCCCCCCTCTCTCTATCTCTCTCTCTACCCTCCTCTATCTCTCTCTCTCAGTAGGGTTATGTAAGAGTCTGTCTCAGGTAGACCAGGTGATGATGTCATCAGTCAGGTGATTCAGGGTTCAGCAGGATTAAGGAAGAGTTTGGAGTGTGTCCAAAAGTACCCTGACGACATGACATCATACTGTCAGATTACTTACAGTAATCCTTATCACACATACACGCACACTCGTGCGCGCACCAAACGTGCAGGTGTGTGAGGTCATTACCTGGAGAATAATATTGTTCTACCTGTCTCACACCGTCACCTGATTAGTGATGTCATTCAGGTCACCATGTCAACACACGTGTCACTGTGTGTCACAGTGTGAGACGAAGGGGACTAGACATTTGAGTCTCACACACACACACACACACACACACACACACACACACACACACACACACACACACACACACACACACACACACACACACACACACACACACACACACACACACACACACACACACTAACTAGTGTTTATAGGCTAGACACACACAGGTGGCTAGCTGTCAGGAGCTGTTTGAGTGCCACATCTACTGTCAAGGTTAAAATATATGGTGGACTACATACTGGGACTTACAATATAGCTCTATAGCTGTGAGTGTGTGTGAGTGTGAGTGTGTGTGAGTGTGAGTGTGAGTGTGTGTGTGTGTGTGTGTGTGTGTGTGTGTGTGTGTGTGTGTGTGTGTGTGTGTGTGTGTGTGTGTGCTGCGTGATTGTGCGCATGCGTGTGTGTTTGGTAGCGATTTCAGTCATGATGGGAATAAGGGAAGTGGATCGTTGTGAACAGGAAGTGTGTGTGTTGGTCCAGTCACCTCCTTCCTGCTGTGGAAGAACACTCAGTCGCTGGCCTTAAATTTGATGTGTGTGTTTGTGTGTGTGTGTGTGTGTGTGTGCGTAGTACGTGTGTGTGTGTTTGTGTGTCACCCCTGTCCCTCATCCTGAGTGTGTATCTTTTTCTTACAGCGATTGGCTTCTCTTCCTGTTTCATCTGACTGACAGTCCTTTCACTTTGTCTATAACCCCCATGTCTGTTGATCAAACATAGGAGAGAAGATAGAGAACTAAAGTTGAGAGAGCGAGAGAGAAGGAGAGAGAGAGAGAGAGAGAGAGAGAGAGAGAGAGAGAGAGAGAGAGAGAGAGTAGAGAGAGAGAGAGAGAGAGAGAGAGAGGGAGAGAGAGAGAGAGAGAGAGAGAGAGAGAGAGAGAGAAGACAGAGGAGGATGAGGTTAAGCAAAGAGAAGAATTGTCCTCTTATAGCCTCCTTAGCCAGGGAGTTAGCCTCCTCTCCTCTACATCTCCTCCACTCCTTCACTCATCTTCTCCTCTACATCTCCTCCCTCTATCCTCTCCTCCTCCGCTCCTCTACATCTCCTCCCTCTATCCTCCCCTCCTCCTCTCCTCTACATCTCCTCCCTCTATCCTCTCCTCCCTTTCTCCTCTCTTCTCCTCCTCTCTTCTCCTCCTCTCTCCTCCTCCTCTCTCGCTCCCTGCATGCTTGGCCACAGGAGCATGGGAAAGGCCATAGCAACCTGGGAGCCAGCCACCACTGTCGAGCTCTGTGATTGGTCAGAATCCAAGCCAGCCACCATGTGAGGTTGACCTGATTGGTCCAACCTGAATCAGCCTCTGTGTGATGTTCTGTGATTGGTCAGACCAGAGTGGGGTGGCTATTTTAAATAAAGGTCAGAACGCTCTAGAACACAACGGATAAGAGGTATTTTGGCTCCACTGAAAGAACACTCAGCAGGTAGAGAGAGAGAGAGAGAGAGAGAGAGAGAGAGAGAGAGAGAGAGAGAGAGAGAGAGAGAGAGAGAGAGAGAGAGAGAGAGAGAGAGAGAGAGAGAGAGAGAGGGAGAGAGAGAGAGAGAGAGAGAGAGAGAGAGAGAGAGAGAGAGAGGGAGAGAGAGAGAGAGAGAGAGAGAGAGAGAGAGAGAGAGAGAGAGAGAGAGAGAGAGAGAGAGAGAGAGGGGATGAGAGAGAGAGAGAGAGAGAGAGAGAGAGAGAGAGAGAGAGAGAGAGAGAGAGAGGGGGATAGAGAGAGAGATGTGTGTGTGGTATTTTGGCTCTATAGCCAAACAGCAGGTGGACTAGAAACAAATATGTTTTCTTCTGAGCAAACAGAGCTCTAGGACCTCCTCTGACAGCTCTCCCATTCACTACAACACCATCAATCACTCACAATACTTCATAAACAAGTCAGAAATACTTCTACTAGCGTTGATAAACAAGTCAACAATACTTCTACTGGCATTCATTACCAAGTCAACAATACTTATATACTGACATTCTTGACCAAATCAACAATACTTCTGTACTGGCATTCATTACCAAGTCAACAATACTACAACTGTGTTATTTCTGAGCTTTTCATCAGCACAACTAAAAACATCTCTGTCCTTTGACACACACACAGACAGACACACAGCCAAGTTCTTTCCTGTTCACCTGTTTTGACTTCCTGTTGGTAAGCCCTGTGCCTCGTGTGTGTGTTATCAGCGTGTGTAGCGTGTGTAAGTGTGTGTGCAGCGTGTGTGTGTGTGTGTTGTTATTTTATGTTATTTTATTTTTTATTATTATTTTTTAGTCATTTAGCAGACGCTCTTATCCAAAGCGACTAGGGTTAAGTGCCTTGCTCAAGGGCACATCGACAGATTTTTCACCTAGTCAGCTCGGGGATTAGAACCAGCGACCTTTCGGTTACTGGCACTATGCTCTTAACCACTAAGCTACCTGTCTTTGAAGTCAGGTGAGGTGCAGTCTTAAGGCGCATGCTTCCCAGAAAAAAAAATGGGAAGAGTTCATTCATATATTATGATGACATTTTGTGACGTTTATGTTTGTTTTAACGGTAAGGTAGTTTTTTAGAGGCCAGCCGATGTTCGGGAGCCGAAGTCTACACCCCTTCGTCCATGATTGGTCAACTGTAGGGATTCTTCAGTAAAGTCTTTGTTGTCATTCAAGAAGAGAGGACTCGTCTTCATGTCATTGTTTCATTGAGAAATACTGCACCAAACATCTCACTTAGATGTAACATTTCGCAACTAAGATCTCCTCTGCAAAAAACGTCAAAATTAATGATATTTCTTGAGTTATCTTAGATTTATTCTGACTATTTTGAGGAAGTGTATAGTGGTTATAGTGTCTCAAAATGGACAAACAGTACCATCGCCACTTTTTTTCTCATTTTTCAAGCAAAGGTCTTTTAAGGGAGTATGCTGACGGCTAGCCGAACTGAAGCATGCTGACGGCTAGCCGAACTGAAGCATGCTGACGGAACTGAAGCATGCTGATGGAACTGAATCATGCTGACGGAACTTAAGCATAATGACGGAACTGAAGCATGCTGACGGCTAGCCGAACTGAAGCATGCTGACGGAACTGAAGCATGCTGATGGAACTGAAGCATGCTGACGGAACTGAAGCATGCTGACGGCTAGCCGAACTGAAGCATGCTGACGGAACTGAAGCATGCTGATGGAACTGAAGCATGCTGACGGAACTGAAGCATGTTGACGGAACTGAAGCATGCTGACGGAACTGAAGCATGCTGACGGAACTGAAGCATGCTGACGGAACTGAAGCATGCTGACGGCTAGCCGAACTCAAGCATGCTGACACCTTTACTCTGATCCTGACTACTGCTGTAGCTTTAAAGGGGCAATCAGCAAGTTAAGGTTAAAGGGGCAATCAGCAGTTGCTACATACATTTTTGGACATAAATTAATGATATGTACCCATTGAGTAAAATAACATAAATTCCTCATGAGCTTTGTTCAACTGTCTTACCCCATCAGAACCCAAAATATACGCTTGTTTTACTCCAATGTTTGTATATAAAAAAGTTAATGTAAACAAACACTATGTAGCCTCAAGAAATGGTTAAAACTATCATTTTGATATCATGGATGGTCAGTCCTTGCATCCATTGCTCAGTCTATGAATTTGAGTGGTTACATTTCTCCAGCCCCATCCCTCAGATTTTTACTGAAACAGAGGTGGGGAATACGCTTTGTTATTGTTTCTACTGCTGATTGTAGCTTTAATCTGACACTAAACACCAGTTCCTCTAACAGCTAGTGTTTACAAATACAATGTTCTGTTCACAGCTCAGCCTGGTCACTAGAAATACCATTTGTAAAGGTCCTGAGGACGTTGATATATGCCTTCCTAGCCGTTCACTGGGTGTGAACTCATGAAGCGTCCTCAGACCACACAGACCAAGCACTCAGACAAAATACTCTAGCAAGCCGGGAGAGTACTTGACGATACTTTATAAAAACAACGCATTGTTTTTAATTATTTTGTTTTAAGTCTTCCCCAAACCATAGCCCTAAACTTAACCACTCTGAATTAATGCCTAAACTTAAGCCTTGTTAAGTTGTTTCTGTTTTACCCTGCAACCACGCGGAATGAACCCTGCAACCACGTGGAATTAATGCGTCAGATATAGACGTTCATCTATATTATGTTGAATTTCGAAAAAGAAACTATGAGAAACTGTGAGCTCAGGTTGCACAGTTAGCTGACTGGACTGGACTGTATGAGGATATCAATTGGCAGTGTGTGTGTGTGTGTGTGTGTGTGTGTGTGTGTGTGTGTGTGTGTGTGTGTGTGTGTGTGTGTGTGTGTGTGTGTGTGTGTGTGTGTGTGTGTGTGTGTGTGTGTGTGTGTGTGTGTGTGTGTGTGTGTGTGTGTGTGTGTGTGCGCGTGCGCGTGTGTATGCGTGCATGTGCATGCGCGCATTTGTGTGTGTGCATGTGTGTGTGTTTGTTGACTCACCCACGACCATGATGTTGAACTCGAAGCCAGCCTTCATGGTCTTGCGTCTCATCTGGTCCAGAACGGCCTCGATGCCCACGTAGCCGAAGAGGTCATGACCTTTAATGGTTCCCTGGAGACCATGGAGACCCTGGCTTTCTGTAGGGCAAGGGTTCGCGACCTCGACCTCTACCTCCATCTCTCTCTCTATGTCTACTTCTCTCTTCATCTCTCGCTCCTCCATCTCTCTCTTCTCCTCCGCTACTCCCTCCTCTTTCTCTTCCGCTGGTTTGTCTTCTACTGCTTTTACTTCCTCTTCCTCCATGCCTCTCTCCTCCATCGAGGCGGGTTTCTCCTGCTCTAGCACCTTAGTTGTGTCTGAAAGAGAGTGAGAGAGAGAGAGAGAGAGAGCGAGAGAGAGAGAGAGAGAGAGAGAGAGAGAGAGAGAGAGAGAGAGAGAGAGAGAGAGAGAGAGAGAGAGAGAGAGAGAGGGAATGGTTAGTGACTTGATGAAAGACTGAAAAACAGAGGGAGGAGACAAACGCCCAAAGACGTGTGGACACACAACATCATTTGATCACTGCATACCTTGATATCATAAATGCCAGTCAGTCTTTAGATTGTGTGTTTGTGTGTGTGTTAGTGTGGTGTTGTGGGCCTCAACTCTCAGAACCTTTTAAAGATCCTTTGATGTTCAAGTCCACAGCCACAGTGGTGGATATATATATACACACACACACACCGACACACACATACACACACACACACATACTCAGGCACATGTGGATACTGTATTGTATGTCTCCATTCAACAGGCTAGGGCCTGAATCCCAAGTGTTTGTATTTATTATGGATCCCCATTAGTTCCTGCCAAGGCAGCAGCTACTCTTCCTGGGGTTTATTATGGATCCCCATTAGTTCCTGCCAAGGCAGCAGCTACTCTTCCTGGGGTTTATTATGGATCCCCCATTAGTTCCTGCCAAGGCAGCAGCTACTCTTCCTGGGGTTTATTATGGATCCCCATTAGTTCCTGCCAAGGCAGCAGCTACTCTTCCTGGGGTTTATTATGGATCCCCATTAGTTCCTGCCAAGGCAGCAGCTACTCTTCCTGGGGTTTATTATGGATCCCCCATTAGTTCCTGCCAAGGCAGCAGCTACTCTTCCTGGGGTTTATTATGGATCCCCATTAGTTCCTGCCAAGGCAGCAGCTACTCTTCCTGGGGTTTATTATGGATCCCCATTAGTTCCTGCCAAGGCAGCAGCTACTCTTCCTGGGGTTTATTATGGATCCCCATTAGTTCCTGCCAAGGCAGCAGATACTCTTCCTGGGGTTTATTATGGATCCCCATTAGTTCCTGCCAAGGCAGCAGCTACTCTTCCTGGGGTTTATTATGGATCCCCATTAGTTCCTGCCAAGGCAGCTGCTACTCTTCCTGGGGTTTATTATGGATCCCCATTAGTTCCTGCCAAGGCAGCAGATACTCTTCCTGGGGTTTATTATAGATCCCCATTAGTTCCTGCCAAGGCAGCAGCTACTCTTCCTGGGGTTTATTATGGATCCCCATTAGTTCCTGTCAAGGTAGCAGCTACTGTTCCTGGGGTCCCCCCAATTTTAAGAACATTACAATAAATTCACAACAGATTTCACAACACACTAATTGTGTTCCCTCAGGCCCCTACTCCACTGCCACATATCTACAACACAAAATCCATCCATGTGTACGTGTGTGTATAATGCATATGTTTTCATGTGTGTGTGTCTGCATGTGTCTGTGTGTCTCTTCACAGTCCCCACTGTTCCATAAGGTGTATTTGTATCATAAAAAAAATAAAATTGTTACTGCTTCCATGAGTTTACTCAATGTGGAATGGAGTTCCATGTAGTCATGGCTCTATGTAGTACTGTGCGCCTCCCATAGTCTGTTCTGGATTTGGGGACTGTGAAGAGACCTCTGGTGGCATGTCTTGTGGCGTATGCATGGGTGTCTGAGCTGTGTGCTAGTAGTTTGAACAGACAGCTCAGTGCTTTCAACATGTCAATACCTCTCACAAATACAAGTAGTGATGAAGTCAATCTCTCTTCCACTTTGAGCCATGAGAGATTGACCTGCATATTATTAATATTAGCTCTCTGGGTACATTTGATGGACAACCATGCTGCCCTGTTCTGGGCCAATTGTAATTTTCCCATGTCCCTCTTTGTGTCACCTGACTACATGACTGGAATGGACAGTAGTCCTATGGCCTGTAGGACCTGCCTTGTTGATAGTGTTGTTAAGAAGGCAGACAGCACTTTATTATGGACAGACCTCCCCATCTTAGTTGCATCCACATGTTTTGACCATGACAGTTTACAATCCAGGGTTACTCCAAGCAGTTTAGTCTCCTCAACTTGCTCAATTTCCATATTATTCATTACAATATTTAGTTGAGGTTTAGGGTTAAGTTAAAGATTTGTCCCAAATACAATGTTTTTAGTTTTTTTTAAAATATTTAGTACTAGCTTATTTATTGTCACCCAATCTGAAACTGACTGCAGCTCTTTGTTAAGTGTTGCAGTGATTTCACTTGCTGTGTTAGCTGACATGTATAGTGTTGAGTCATCAGCATACGTAGACACACATGCTTTACTCAGAGCCAGTGGTAGGTCATTAGTAAAGATTGAAAAAAGTAAGGGGCCTAGACAGCTGCCCTGGGGAATGCCTGACTCTACCTGGATTGTGTTGGAGAGGCTTCCATTAAAGAACACCATCTGTGTTCTGTTAGGCAGGTAACTCTGTATCCACAATATGGCAGGTGGAGTAAAGCCATAACACATTGGTTTTTCCAGCAGCAGACTATGATCGATAATGATTGATAATGTCAAAACAGCTCCCACAATCTTTTTATCATCAATTTCACTCAGCCAATCATCAGTCATTTGTGTAAGTGTTGAATGCCCTTCCCTTTAAGCATGCTGAAAGTCAGGTGTTAATTTGTTTACTGTGAAATAGCATTGTATCTGGTCAAACACAATTTTTTCCAAAAGTCTACTAAGGGTTGTAACAAGCTGATTGGTCGGCTGTTTGAGCCAGTAAATGGTGCTTTGCTATTCTTGGGTAGCGGAATGACTTTTGCTTCCCTCCAGGCCTGAGGGCACACACTTTCTAGTAGGCTTAGAAGAGATGGCAAATAGGAGTGGCAATATCGTCCGCTATCATCCTCAGTAATTTTCCATCCAAGTTGTCAGACCCCGGTGGCTTGTCATTGTTGATAGACAACAATAATTGATTCACCTCTTCCACACTCACTTTATGGAATTAAAAATTGCAATGCTTGTCTTTCATAATTTATTCAGTTATGCATGGATGTGTAGGTTCAGAATTTGTTGTTTGCTAACCTTGCCAATGAAAAAATAATGAAAGTAGTTGGCAATATCAGTTGGTTTTGTGGGGTTGTTATGTGCACACATTTGACTCCCATTGACATCAACGATTGAAGAAAATACCTGAGCCACACATGCACACACACACACACACACACACACACGCACACACACACACGCACACACACACACAAAGGCCCTAAAAGAACAGCACTTCACAGCTATGTCATTACCAAGGACTATACATAATACAGTTAATTTAACACTACAATACTGAGGTTTATATGACACTTCCTGCATTATCTCTGTTGTTATGACTCGTCATTAACAGGTGGAGATTAGTTTGATTGACTTCCTGTATTATCTCTGTTGTTATGACTCATCATTATCAGGTGGAGATTAGTTTGATTGACTTCCTGTATTATCTCTGTTGTTATGACTCGTCATTAACAGGTGGAGATTAGTTTGATTGACTTCCTGTATTATCTCTGTTGTTATGACTCGTCATTAACAGGTGGAGATTAGTTTGATTGACTTCCTGTATTATCTCTGTTGTTATGACTCGTCATTATCAGGTGGAGATTAGTTTGATTGACTTCCTGTATTATCTCTGTTGTTATGACTCATCATTATCAGGTGGAGATTAGTTTGATTTACTTCCTGTATTATCTCTGTTGATATGACTCATCATTATCAGGTGGAGATGAGTTTGATTGACTTCCTGTATTATCTCTGTTGTTATGACTTGTCATTATCAGGTGGAGATGAGTTTGATTGACTTCCTGTATTATCTCTGTTGTTATGACTCATCATTATCAGGTGGAGATTAGTTTGATAAACTTCCTGTATTATCTCTGTTGTTATGACTTGTCATTATCAGGTGGAGATTAGTTTGATTTACTTCCTGTATTATCTCTGTTGTTATGACTCATCATTATCAGGTGGAGATGAGTTTGATTGATAGACAGACAGCACATGTAGGATACATGTAGGATACACATATATACAGAGATGAATGGAGCGAGGAGACCTTATGTTATGGTCTTATGCCATGTGTGGACATCCAAGTCTTTGAGGGTTGCGCCCTCACACATGAACAAATACACACATAGCCTAACACAGACAGACAGACGCGCATGAGGAGGGACCTATATTAACCCAGTGACACAGCACCACTAATCTGCTACAGCTGACATCAGCCCTCTGACCTGTCTGCTCTTTCATTACCTGGCCTACCAGTGTGTGTGTGTGTGTGTGTGTGTGTGTGTGTGTGTGTGTGTGTGTGTGTGTGTGTGTGTGTGTGTGTGTGTGTGTGTGTGTGTGTGTGTGTGTGTGTGTGTGTGTGTGTGTGTGTGTGTGTGTGTGTGTGTGTGTGTGTGCGTAGGTATATAATGGGTGTTCTGGTAGGGGTGTGTGTGTGTGTGTGTGTGTGTGTGTGTGTGTGTGTGTGTGTGTGTGTGTGTGTGTGTGTGTGTGTGTGTGTGTGTGTGTGCGTAGGTATATAATGGGTGTTCTGGTAGGGGTGTGTGTGTGTGTGTGTGTGTGTGTGTGTGTGTGTGTGTGTGTGTGTGTGTGTGTGTGTGTGTGTGCAGTAGTCTCAATACAGTAAGAGGATTGGTTGACCATGTCCCTGAGAGTCATGATATCTACAGAACAGAACAGACTAAAGCAAGAGAACCTGAGAGTCATCACCCATCCACTCTAGCTCCATCACCCATCCCTTCTAGCTCCATCACCCATCCCCTCTAGCTCCATCACCCATCCCTTCTAGCTCCATCACCCATCCCCTCTAGCTCCATCACCCATCCCCTCTAGCTCCATCACCCATCCCCTCTAGCTCCATCACCCATCCCCTCTATCTCCATCACCCATCCCCTCTAGCTCCATCACCCATCCCCTCTATCTCCATCACCCATCCCCTCTAGCTCCATCACCCATCCCCTCTAGCTCCATCACCCATCCCCTTTAGCTCCATCACCCATCCCCTCTATCTCCATCACCCATCCCCTCTAGCTCCATCACCCATCCCCTCTAGCTCCATCACCCATCCCCTCTAGCTCCATCACCCATCCCCTCTAGCTCCATCACCCATCCCCTCTATCTCCATCACCCATCCCCTCTAGCTCCATCACCCATCCCCTCTAGCTCCATCACCCATCCCCTTTAGCTCCATCACCCATCCCCTCTATCTCCATCACCCATCCCCTCTAGCTCCATCACCCATCCCCTCTAGCTCCATCACCCATCCCCTCTAGCTCCATCACCCATCCCCTCTAGCTCCATCACCCATCCCCTCTAGCTCCATCACCCATCCCCTCTAGCTCCATCACCCATCCCCTCTAGCTCCATCACCCATCCCCTCTAGCTCCATCACCCATCCCCTCTAGCTCCATCACCCATCCCCTCTAGCTCCATCACCCATCCCCTCTAGCTCCATCACCCATCCCCTCTAGCTCCATCACCCATCCCCTCTAGCTCCATCACCCATCCCCTCTAGCTCCATCACCCATCCCCTCTAGCTCCATCACCCATCCCCTCTAGCTCCATCACCCATCCCCTCTAGCTCCATCACCCATCCCCTCTAGCTCCATCACCCATCCCCTCTAGCTCCATCACCCATCCCCTCTAGCTCCATCACCCATCCCCTCTAGCTGTATATAATGTGTCTCTGTTCCAACTCTCTACTGTCCCTGTATATAATGTGTCTGTGTTGATATATTATCTGTATTCTGGTAGGTATATAATGTGTATTCTGGTAGGTGTATAATGTGTATTCTGGTAGGTATATAATGTGTCTGTGTTGATATATTATCTGTATTCTGGTAGGTATATAACATGTATTCAGGTAGGTATATAATGTGTATTCTGGTAGGTATATAATGGGTATTCTGGTAGGTATATAATGTGTATTTTGGTAGGGGTATATAATGTGTATTTTGGTAGGTATATAATGGGTATTCTGGTAGGTATATATTGGGTATTCTGGTAGGTATGTAATGTGTATTCTGGTAGGTATATAATGGGTATTCTGGTAGGTATGTAATGTGTATTCTGGTAGGTATGTAATGTGTATTCTGGTAGGTATGTAATGTGTATTCTGGTAGGTATGTAATGTGTATTCTGGTAGGTATATAATGGGTATTTTGGTAGGTATATATTGTGTATACTGGTAGGTATATAATGTGTATTCTGGTAGGTATATAATGTGTATTCTGGAAGGTATATAATTTGTATTCTGGTAAGGGTATATAATATGTATTCTGGTAGGTATATAATGTGTCTGTGTTGATATATTATCTGTATTCTGGTAGGTATATACTGTGTATTCAGGTAGGTATATAATGGGTATTCTGGTAGGTATATAATGTGTATTCTGGTAGGTATATAATGGGTATTCTGGTAGGTATATAATGTGTATTCTGGGCCTCCCGAGTGGCACAGTGGTCTAAGGCACTGCATCGCAGTGCTAGCTGTGCCACTAGAGATCCTGGTTCGAATCCAGGCTTTGTCGTAGCCGGCCGCGACCGGGAGACCCATGGGGCGGTGCACAATTGGCCCAGGGTACGGGAGGGGAATGGCCGGCAGGGATGTAGCTCAGTTGGTAGAGCATGGTGTTTGCAATGCCAGGGTTGTGGGTTCGATTCCCACGGGGGGCCAGTATGAAAAATAAAATAATGTATGCACTAACTGTAAGTCGCTCTGGATAAGAGCGTCTGCTAAATGACTAAAATGTAAAAGTACTGTATGGGTATTCTGGTAGATATATAATGGGTATTTTAGTAGGTGTATAATGGGTATATCATGTGTATTCTGGTAGGTATCTAATGTGTATTCTGGCTTTTATTTAACTAGGCAAGTCAGTTAAGAACAAATTCTTATTTACAATGACGGCCTACACCGGCCAAACCCGGACGACGCTGGGCCAATTGTGCGCCGCCCTATGGGACTCCCTATCACGGCCGGTTGTGATACAGCCTGGAATCGAACCAGGGGGTCTGTAGTGACACCTCAAGCACTGAGATGCAGTGCCTTAGACCGCTGCGCCACTCGGGAGATAAGATCTGGTGCAACCCATTACCTTCAGAAGTCACATAATTAGTTAAATAAAGTGCACCTGTGTGCAATCTAAGTGTCACATGATATGTCACATGATCTCAGTATATATACACCTGTTCTGAAAGGCCCCAGAGTCTGCAACACCACTAAGCAAGGGGCACCACAAAGCAAGCGGCACCATGAAGACCAAGGAGCTCTCCAAACAGGTCAGGGACAAAGTTGTGGAGAAGAACAGATCAGGGTTTGGTTATAAAAAATTATCAGAAACTTTGAACATCCCACAGAGCACCATTAAATCCATTATAAAAAAAATTGAAAGAACATGGCTCCACAACAAACCTGCCAAGAGAGGGCTGCCCATCAAAGCTCATGGACCAGGCAAGGAGGGCATTAATCAGAGAGGCTACAAAGAGACCAAAGATAACCTTGAAAGAGCTGCAAAGCTCCACAGCGGAGATTGGAGTATCTGTCCATAGGACCACTTTAAGCCGTACACTCCACAGAGATGGGCTTTACGAAAGAGTGACCAGAAAAAAGCCATTGCTTAAAGAAAAAAATAACCAAACACATCAAGGAATTTTGGCCATCAAGGAAAACACTGTCTGGCGCAAACCCAACACCTCCCATCACCCCGAGAACACCATCCCCACAGTGAAGCATGGTGGTGGCAGCATCATGCTGTGGGGATGTTTTTCATCGGCAGGGACTGGGAAACTGGTCAGAATTGAAGGAATGATGGATGGCGCTAAATACAGGGAAATTCTTGAGGTAAACCTGTTTCAGTCTTCCAGAGATTTGAGACTGGGATGGAGGTTCACCTTCCAGCAGGACAATGCCCCTAAGCATACTGCTAAAGCAACACTTGAGTGGTTTAAGGGGAAACATTTAAATGTCTTGGAATGGCCTAGTCAAAGCCCAGACCTCAATCCAATTGAGAATCTGTGGTATGACTTAAAGATTGCTGTACACCAGCGGAGCCCATCCAACTTGAAGGAGCTGGAGCAGTTTTGCCTTGAAGAATGGGCAAAAATCCCAGTGGCTAGATGTGCCAAGCTTATAGAGACATACCCCAAGAGACTTGCAGCTGTAATTGCTGCAAAAGGTGGCTCTACAAAGTATTGACTTTGGTGGGGTGAATAGTCATGCACGCTCAAGTTTTCTGTTTTTTTGTCTTATTTCTTGTTTGTTTCACAAGAAAACATATTTTGCATCTTCAAAGTGGTAGGCATGTTGTGTAAATCAAATGATACAAACCCCCAAAAAAACCATTTTAATTCCAGGTTGTAAGGCAACAAAATAGGAAAAATGCCAAGGGGGGTGAATACTTTCACAAGCCACTGTATAACGGGTGTTCTGGTAGGGGTATATAGATTACTGAGGGAAGAAGGTAAACACTTTCAGAGAGGATGATTGGACAGATCCCCTCCAGCATTCTAAAGCTGGGCCCAATCTGGACCATAGAGAGATGGACACACACACACACACACACACACACACACACACACACAGAGACACTGACAGCCAGACCAAAGACAGTACAGTAAGAAGATAGGCAGAAAGTGCTTCTCCAATAGAAATCCCCGACCACACTTGTAGGCGATGTCATGGCGACGTTGGCTAACTAAACTCACGCGTAGAAACACGTCATCGGGGTCTAACGGTCGTCTCTGCGCTGGTGCAGGCCGTCAAATCAAAAGGCACTTACGGAAACGAAAGCGTGTCAGTTTGTCACTTTCACGAGCTTGGAGTAATAACATGGTCAACTACTGAAGACATTGGCTCTAACCTAGGTTGTGCTTTTAGATTTTAAGAAAATTAACAACTAAGGAAGAATTTTTCACTTCTCTCATTGACTTCTCCAACCCCAAACCCCGGCCTGGTCTGTATGGTCTGGCGATGTTACACCTGTGGGTTTAGAAACTCTGTGGCCACACTGTGTGTGGTAACGTGTCTTTACTGGAAGCCTGGCACTCTGAGCCTCAGAGCATGTGTCAGCTAACCCAGCATGTCAAACCGCAGCTACTCACACTAGCAGGCCACAATGTGTCTGTGTAGCACACCACACACACACACACACACACACACACACACACTGACACACCATATAGCCACACACTGACACACCATATAGCCACACACTGACATGATAACCTGGATTCTGCATTCAACAACACTGTTAGTAAAGCAAACTGGACTGAAAGTGAAAATAGGTCCTCAAACAGCTAATCCAACTTATTGCGTAAAAGGCCCAGGGGGACGTTTTAGTTTCATTAACACATCTATTCTCCAGTTTAGAGCAGTTCACAGCAGTGGTTTTTGGTTATAGTCTTCACACACACAGAAAGAGAGAGCAGTGGCCGTTGGTGATGGTTAGTCCTCCTGATTTAATCAGCTATAAATATCTGACCCCACACCCACCAGAATGGAACTAATCTACACAGCTATCAGTTCACTCAGGACACAGACAGAGAGAGAGACCTATTAGGTGAAATACCACAGTGTGCCATCACAGCAGCAAGATTTGTGACCTGTTGACACAAGAAAAGGGCAACCAGTGAAGAACAAACACCATTGTAAATACAACCTATATTTCTGTTTATTTATTTTCCCTTTTGTACTTTAACTATTTGCACATTGTTACAACACTGTATATAGACATAGTATGACACTTGAAATGTTTTGTATTCTTTTTGAACGTTTGTGAGTGTAATGTTTACTGTTAATATTTATTGTTTATTTAACTTCTGTTTATTATCTTCACTTGCTTTGGCAATGTAAACATATGTTTCCCATGCTAATAAAGCCCCTTAAATTGAAAGTGAAATTGAGAGAGAGAGAGAGAGAGAGAGAGAGAGAGAGAGAGAGAGAGAGAGAGAGAGAGGGCGGGCGGGGGACGGGGGAGAGAGAGTGGGGAGGAGATTACATTAGAAGATATATTAGTTTGACAAACATCTTTAATGTGCTTGTCTTGTCTTTTACAGTTGTCTACTCAGTCAGTTCACTGCAGTGTGTCGTACCAGACCTCCTTCTCTCTCTCTCTCTCTCCTCTCTCTCTCTGTAGTCCTCCATCATACTGAGTCTACTATGTTGTCCTATAGTATAACCTCCCTGTAGTCCTCCATCTTAAACCACACATTATATTTCCCATAGTATATGAAACAGATATGTCTCTGTACATGTATAGAGATGGGAAGAGAGAGAGAGAAAGATATAGAGAATAAGATATAAGAAGATGTAGACATGCACTCACTAACTGTAAGTCGCTCTGGATAAGAGCGTCTGCTAAATGACTAAAATGTAAAATGTAAATGTAGACATGGACCTAGCAAAGCCCCGTACAGCTAGAGAGATGTAGACATGGACCTAACAAAGCCCCGTACAGCTAGAGAGATGTAGACATGGACCTAGCAAAGCCCCGTACAGATAGAGAGATGTAGACATGGACCTAGCAAAGCCCCGTACAGCTAGAGAGATGTAGACATGGACCTAGCAAAGTCCCGTACAGCTAGAGAGATATCAAATCAAATCAAACTTTATTTGTCACATACACGTGTTTAGCAGATGTTATTGCGGGTGTAGCAAAATGTTTGTGCTTCTAGCTCCGACAGTGCAGTAATATCTAACAAGTAATATCTAACAATTTCACAACATATACTCAATACACACAAATCTAAGTAAGGAATGGAATTAAGAATACATACAGTGGGGAGAACAAGTATTTGATACACTGCCGATTTTGCAGGTTTTCCTACTTACAAAGCATGTAGAGGTCTGTAATTTTTATCATAGGTACACTTCAACTGTGAGAGACGGAATCTAAAACAAAAATCCAGAAATACTGAGTCTACCATGTTGTCCTATAGTATAACCTCCCTGTAGTCCTCCATCTTAAACCACACATTATATTTCCCATAGTATATGAAACAGATATGTCTCTGTACATGTATAGAGATGGGAAGAGAGAGAGAGAAAGATATAGAGAATAAGATATAAGAAGATGTAGACATGCACTCACTAACTGTAAGTCGCTCTGGATAAGAGCGTCTGCTAAATGACTAAAATGTAAAATGTAAATGTAGACATGGACCTAGCAAAGCCCCGTACAGCTAGAGAGATGTAGACATGGACCTAACAAAGCCCCGTACAGCTAGAGAGATGTAGACATGGACCTAGCAAAGCCCCGTACAGCTAGAGAGATGTAGACATGGACCTAGCAAAGCCCCGTACAGCTAGAGAGATGTAGACATGGACCTAACAAAGCCCCGTACAGCTAGAGAGATGTAGACATGGACCTAGCAAAGCCCCGTACAGCTAGAGAGATGTAGACATGGACCTAGCAAAGCCCCGTACAGCTAGAGAGATGTAGACATGGACCTAGCAAAGCCCCGTACAGATAGAGAGATGTAGACATGGACCTAGCAAAGCCCCGTACAGCTAGAGAGATGTAGACATGGACCTAGCAAAGTCCCGTACAGCTAGAGAGATATCAAATCAAATCAAACTTTATTTGTCACATACACGTGTTTAGCAGATGTTATTGCGGGTGTAGCAAAATGGTCGTGCTTCTAGCTCCGACAGTGCAGTAATATCTAACAAGTAATATCTAACAATTTCACAACATATACTCAATACACACAAATCTAAGTAAGGAATGGAATTAAGAATACATACAGTGGGGAGAACAAGTATTTGATACACTGCCGATTTTGCAGGTTTTCCTACTTACAAAGCATGTAGAGGTCTGTAATTTTTATCATAGGTACACTTCAACTGTGAGAGACGGAATCTAAAACAAAAATCCAGAAAATCACATTGTATGATTTTTAAATAATTAATTTGCATTTTATTACATGACATAAAGTATTTGATCACCTACCAAACAGTAAGAATTCCGGCTCTCACAGACCTGTTAGTTTTTCTTTAAGAAGCCCTCCTGTTCTCCACTCATTACCTGTATTAACTGCACCTGTTTGAACTCGTTACCTGTATAAAAGAGACCTGTCCACACACTCAATCAAACAGACTCCAACCTCTCCACAATGGCCAAGACCCGAGAGCTGTGTAAGGACATCAGGGATAAAATTGTAGACCTGCACAAGGCTGGGATGGGCTACAGGACAATAGGCAACAACTGTTGGCGCAATTATTAGAAAATGGAAGAAGTTCAAGATGACGGTCAATCACCCTCAGTCTGGGGCTCCATGCAAGATCTCAACTCGTGGAGCATCAATGATCATGAGGAAGGTGAGGGATCAGCCCAGAACTACACGGCAGGACCTGGTCAATGACCTGAAGAGAGCTGGGACCACAGTCTCAAAGAAAACCATTAGTAACACACTACGCCGTTGTCACACCCTGGCTCTGGGACTCTATATGTTGAGCCAGGGTGTGTTCATTCTATGTGTTATATTTCTATGTTGGGGGTTCTAGTTCTTCTGTTTCTATGTTTGCCTGAGTGACTCCCAATCAGAGGCAACGAGTGTCAGCTGTGGCTGGTTGTCTCTGATTGGGAGCCATATTTAAACTGTATGTTTTTCCCTTTGTGTTGGTGGGTTTTTGTTCCAGTTGGTTGTGTTTGTACCGTGGACTTCACGAGTCGTTTGTTGTTTTGTTGATTGTCCGTATTTATCACTAAAGATAAATAAACATGTTCGTTCATCACGCTGCGCCTTGGTCTACTTCCTACGACGATCGTGACAGAAAAACCCACCATACAAGGACCAAGCAGCGTGTCCAGGAGCAGGCAGACTGGACATGGGAGGAAGCGCCGGGAAAGGAGATGGAGAGGCTGGCGATGGCCCAGGTGGGCAAATCGTGGTCCTGGGAGGACATGCTCGGGGGCAAAGGGCCATGGGCTAGGATTAAGGCCCTGGCGAGAGAGGAGCAGCGGCGTCAGCAGTGTCATCGTCGGACGGACGAGAGGCAACCCCAAAACATTTTTAGGGGGGGGCACACGGCATGGGCGGCTGGGCAGCAGGAGGCTGCCACAGGGCGATTTGGAGAGGAGGCCACCGGGTTTGGGGGGCCAGAAGGCAGGTTGGCGGAGCCTGGATGGAGAGCGGAACCAACTTCCCGTACTCAGGCATGGCAGCATGGGACTGGGCAGGTTCCGCGGTATGCGGAGCGGTGTTCTGTACCACGAGTGGTCCGGCATAGTCCTGTACGTCCTGTGCGAGCACCCCGCACGTGTCGTGCGAAGGTGGGTATGCAGCCAGGACGGAGTGTGCCGGCTCAACGCTCGTGGTCTCCAATGCCTCTCCGCGGTCCCGGATATCCTGCGCCAGTGTCACGTGCTGTTATGCCGGTACGGGTACACAGCCCTCTGCGTCCTGTGCGGATGCCTCACACCGAGTGTGTGAAGGTAGGCATTCAGCCAGGACGGGTTGTGGCCGCTCTTCACTCCAGGTCTCCTATCCGTCTCCACAGCCCGGTCCGGCCTGTTCCTGCTCCTCGCACCAAGCCTACGGTGCGCATCGCCAGCCCGGCCCGGCCTGTTCCTGCCTCTCGCACCAAGCCTACGGTGCGCGTCGCCAGCCCGGCCCGGCCTGTTCCTGCCACTCGCACCAAGGCTACGGTGCGCGTCGCCAGCCCGGCCCGGCCTGTTCCTGCCACTCGCACCAAGTCTACGGTGCGCGTCGCCAGCCCGGCCCGGCCTGTTCCTGCCACTCGCACCAAAGCTACGGTGCGCGTCGCCAGCCCGGCCCGGCCTGTTCCTGCCACTCGCACCAAGCCAGGGGTGCGAGTCGTCAGCCTGGTCCAGCCTGTTCCTGCCACTCGCACCAAGCCAGGGGTGCGAGTCGTCAGCCTGGTCCAGCCTGTTCCTGCCACTCGCACCAAGCCAGGGGTGCGAGTCGTCAGCCTGGTCCAGCCCGTTCCTGCTACTCGCACCAAGCCAGGGGTGCGAGTCGTCAGCCTGGGAAAGCCCGTTGCTGCTCCATGCACCAAGCCAGGGGTGCGAGTCGTCAGCCCGGTCCGGCCCGTTGCGGCTCCACGCACCAAGCCAGGGGTGCGCATCGTCAGTCCGGTGAGGCCCGTTCCGGCTCCACGCACCAAGCCAGGGGTGCGAGTCGTCAGCCCGGTCCGGCCCGTTGCTGCTCCACGCACCAAGCCAGGGGTGCGCATCGTCAGTCCGGTGAGGCCCGTTCTGGCTCCACGCACCAAGCCAGGGGTGCGCATCGTCAGCCCGGTCCGGCCCGTTGCTGCTCCACGCACCAAGCCAGGGGTGCGCATCGTCAGTCCGGTGAGGCCCGTTCCGGCTCCACGCACCAAGCCAGGGGTGCGCATCGTCAGCCCGGTCCGGCCCGTTGCTGCTCCACGCACCAAGCCAGGGGTGCGCATCGTCAGCCAGGTCCGGTCCTTTCCTGCCTCACGCACCAAGCCAGGGGTGCGCGTCGTCAGTCCGGCACAACCCGTGCCTGGGTCACCGGTGCCTAATCAGGTACCGGTCAACTGCTCCACTACGGAGCTGAAGCTAACAGCTCCTGCTACGTCCAGTCCAGCTCCAGCCAGCGGGGCCAGACCGGACCAGGGGCGCTATGGGGGGTTTATTGGAGGGTGGTGGGCAAGCCCGGAGCCAGAACCGCCGCCGAGGAGGAATGCCCACCCAGCCCTCCCCTTGTTTTGCTCTGGTTGAGGCGCGGTCGCAGTCCGCGCCTTTAGGGGGGGTACTGTCACACCCTGGCTCTGGGACTCTATATGTTGAGCCAGGGTGTGTTCATTCTATGTGTTATATTTCTATGTTGGGGGTTCTAGTTCTTCTGTTTCTATGTTTGCCTGAGTGACTCCCAATCAGAGGCAACGAGTGTCAGCTGTGGCTGGTTGTCTCTGATTGGGAGCCATATTTAAACTGTATGTTTTTCCCTTTGTGTTGGTGGGTTTTTGTTCCAGTTGGTTGTGTTTGTACCGTGGACTTCACGAGTCGTTTGTTGTTTTGTTGATTGTCCGTATTTATCACTAAAGATAAATAAACATGTTCGTTCATCACGCTGCGCCTTGGTCTACTACCTACGACGATCGTGACAGCCGTCATGGATTAAAATCCTGCAGCGCACGCAAGGTCCCCCTGCTCAAGCCAGCGCATGTCCAGGCCCGTCTGAAGTTTGCCAATGACCATCTGGATGATCCAGAGGAGGAATGGGAGAAGGTCATGTGGTCTGATGAGACAAAAATATCGCTTTTTTGGTCTAAACTCTGGATGAGTACAACCCCAAGAACACCATCCCAACCGTGAAGCATGGAGGTGGAAACATCATTCTTTGGGGATGCTTTTCTGCAAAGAGGACAGGACGACTGCACCGTATTGAGGGGAGGATGGATGGGGCCATGTATCGCGAGATCTTGGCCAACAACCTCCTTCCCTCAGTAAGAGCATTGAAGATGGGTCGTGGCTGGGTCTTCCAGCATGACAACGACCCGAAACACACAGCCAGGGCAACTAAGGAGTGGCTCCGTAAGAAGCATCTCAAGGTCCTGGAGTGGCCTAGCCAGTCTCCAGACCTGAACCCAATAGAAAATCTTTGGAGGGAGCTTAAAGTCCGTATTGCCCAGCGACAGCCCCGAAACCTGAAGGATCTGGAGAAGGTCTGTATGGAGGAGTGGGCCAAAATCCCTGCTGCAGTGTGTGCAAACCTGGTCAAGAACTACAGGAAACGTATGATCTCTGTAATTGCAAACACATGTTTCTGTACCAAATATTAAGTTCTGATTTTCTGATGTATCAAATACTTATGTCATGCAATAAAATGCAAATTAATTACTTAAAAATCATACAATGTGATTTTCTGGATTTTAGATTCCGGCTCTCACAGTTGAAGTGTACCTATGATAAATATTACAGACCTCTACGTGCTTTGTAAGTAGGAAACCCTGCAAAATCGGCAGTGTATCAAATACTTGTTCTCCCCACTGTATATGGACAAGCAGTAACAGAGCGGCATGGACTAAGATACAGTAGAATATTATAGAATACAGTATATACATATGAGATGAGTAATGCAAGATGTGTACACATTATTAAAGTAAGTTCCACTTCTTAAAGTGCCCAGTGATTTCAATAGGCAGCAGCAGCCTCTAATGTGCTAGTGATGGCTATTTAAACATGGACATGGACTTAGCAAAGCCCTGTACAGCTAGTGAGACGGACACACACTGTGGGGTCCAAGACAAACAGAGAGTAGACACACACATCTCTGAGATGCATGAGAAAAGCAAACAGAACAGCAGAAGTGATGAGAGTGACGGACAAGGAGAGAAGGAGACTGAGAGAAGGAGCGAAATAACGTTTGTCCAGGCAATTTGGAGGAGAGACAACAAGTCATATGCAGGGGCCTTAGAGAGGAGGAGAAGAACAGATTATGAACAGAGGAGAGAGGAGGAGAACAGATGATGAACAGATGAGAAAAGAGGAGAACAGGAGGGCTGCCTGTATTTTCTAACTCAAATCTCCTAGGAATGAACAGAAAGAGAAGTGGGAGGCCCCGGTGCACAACTGAGCAAGAGGACAAATATATTAGAGTGTCTAGTTTGAGAAACAGGTGCATCACAGATCCTCAACTGGCAGCTTCATTAAATAGTACCCGCAAAACACCAGTCTCAACGTCAACAGTGAAGAGGCGACTCCGGGATGCTGACCTTCTAGGCAGAGTTGCAAAGAAAAAGCCATATCTCAGACTGGCCAATAAAAATAAAAGATTAAGATGGGCAGTCGGTCGGACCATCATATAATTGGCATATACATTACTCTTACTGAATTTCCACGTGGGCGAGGATATTGGAAATGTAATCAAAGCCTATTGGATGATAATTTATTTATAATTAGAACAAAGGAATGTATAACTGACTTTATCAGACATAACATAGGTACAGCAAATCCCATTATTGTATGGGACACCTTTAAATGTGCCTTTAGAGGCCATGCAATTCAGTACTCATCTCGAAAACAAAAGCAATTTAGGTCAAAAGAGTTTATACTAACAAAGGAAATAGAAAGTCTAACAGAACAGATAGATGGCAATAAAAACTGTAACATAGAGGCACAGAATAAATTAGAGGAAAAACAAAAAGAAATTGAGAAACTTATTCAAGAAAGATCAAGTGTAATATATTATAAAAATAAAGCAAACTGGATGGAATATGGGGAAAAATGCACAAAATTATTTTTTAATCTTCAACATAGGATTTTATTTTTTATTTATTTTATTTAACCTTTATTTAACCAGGAAGGGCTCATTGAGATTTAAAATCTATTTTTCAAGAGCGTCCTGGCCAAGATAGGCAGCACCAAGTCATTACAAAAAATTACAGACAGACAACATGAAAAACTACAAGTAATCTAGTAAAAACCATTCATGAATTCACAAGAGTATAACAATATCAAAAACAGCAAATTAAAAACATTGACAGGTCAGGGAATCAGCCTCAAAATCCTTCATCAGAGATTTAAAAACACCAATCGGGACAAGTTCTTCCAGTTTAAAATTATTTTGTAAGGTGTTCCAAGACGATGGCGCAGAGTACATAAAAGACCTTTTACCAAATTCAGTTCGGACATTTGGAACAGTTAGCAGGATAAAGTCCAGTGAACGAAGAGAGTACCCACCACATTTCTGAACAATAAAAATGCCCAAATAAAAGGTAGTAAACCCAAAATGGCTTTGTAAATAAAAGTATACCAGTGACTGAGCCTACGAGTGACTAGAGAAGGCCAGCCAACCCTGGTATACAAAGTACAGTGGTGCGTAAGGGTTTTGCAGTTTAAAATAAATCTCAAAGTACCATGATAAAGAGTGTCAATTGATCTCAAACACTGAGCGGAAGCATTCATATATAAAATATCCCCATAGTCTAGTAAAGGCATAAATGTAGCTGATACTAGCCTCCTTCTGGCTTCAAAAGAAAAACAGGCCTTATTCCTAAAATAAAATCCCAATTTCAGCTTCAATTTTTTTGTAAGTTGTTGAATATGCAATTTAAAAGAGAGGCCGTCATTGCTACCAAAAAGGACTTAATGAAACTGGTTACAATTGACGGAGTCACCCATGATTCACCAAATGATATTTTGAAGGAGGAAACAAAGTAAACTGTCAAGAGGAGTGAAACAAGGTTGTCCACTATCAGCATATCTATTTATTGTGGCCATCGAGATGTTAGCTATTAAAATCAGATCCAATAATAATATCAGAGGATTAGAAATCCAGGGCTTAAAAACAAAGGTGTCATTGTACGCTGATGATTCATGTTTTCTTTTAAATCCACAACTAGAATCCCTCCACAGCCTCATATAGGATCTAGATACATTTTCTAACCTCTCTGGATTACAACCAAATTATGACAAATTTACTATATTACGTATTGGATCACTACAAAATACAATTTTTACATTACCATGTAGTTTACTAATACAATGGTCTGATGGTGATGTGGATATTCTCGGAATACATATCCCAAAGGAAATAAATGATCTCACTTTAATACATTTTAATAGAAAGTTAGCAAAAAATAGATAAGATCTTACTACCATGGAAAGGAAAATACCTGTCAATTTGTGGAAAAATCACCCTGATTAACTCTTTAGTATTATCCCAGTTTACCTATTTGCTTATGGTCTTGCCTACGCCTAGCGAACAGTTTTTTAAATTATATGAGAAAAAAATATTCGATTTTATTTGGAACGGCAAGCCAGACAAAATTAAAAGGGCCTATTTATATAATGAATATGAATTCGGAGGACAGAAATTATTAAATATTAAAGCATTAGACCTATCACTAAAAGTTTCAGTCATACAAAAGTTATACTTAAATCCGAACTGGTTCTCAAGCAAATTAGTAAGATTGTCTCACCCAATGTTCAAGAAAGGCCTTTTTCCCTTTATTCAGATTACAACAACACATTTTCAGTTATTTGAAAAGGAAATAATCTCCCAAATATCACTATTTCTAAAACAAGCCATAGAAAGTTGGTTGCAATTTCAATTTAATCCTCCAGAAACGACAGAACAAATAATGCAACAAATATTGTGGTTAAATTCAAATATACTAATTGACAAAAAGCCTTTTTTTGACAGAATGTTTAAAAAAGGTGTAATCTTTGTAAATGATATCATCGGTAGGACTGGTGGAGTTATGTCGCACATGCAGCTAACAAAAACATATGGAAATGTCTGCTCTAACCAAAATTACAACCAAATATTTGCAACCTTACCGCAAAAGTGGAAGAGGGGGGAGAAAGTAAGGAACTTGTCTGTCGGCCTTGCATTAAAGAACATAATTTGTTAAGGAAAACTGTGATAAATTAAAAAGTATATCAGTTTCACTTAAGGACCAAAGGATTGACAGCTGTCCCATATAGATTGCAAAATAGTTGGGAAGAGATTTTTGACGTACCGATCCCGTGGCATAGTGTTTATGAACTGACACGCAAAACGACACCGGATTCAAAAATTAGAATCTTTCAATTTAAATTATTATATAAAATTCTTGCTACCAATAGAATGTTATTTATATGGGGGATACAATCTTCCCAGCTCTGCAGATTTTGCTGTGAAGAGACAGAATCATTAGATCATTTGTTTTGGTTCAGCTTGTTTTTGGACAAAGGTCCAGGAATGGCTAAAGGATTGCAATATTTACCTGGAGCTAACCTTGCAGATAGCATTACTGGGTGATCTGAAAAGTCATAGTCAATCGATCAATAATATAATAATTCTTTTAGCAAAAATGTTTATTTTTAATTCACAATCTGTCGAAGCAATGAGAATAGAAAGGTTCAGAACTTTTGTAAAACATCACAGTACGGTTGAAATATATATGGCAAATAGAAATCCTATATGGATGGTGTTAAGAGATAGATGGGAGGTATTGAATGGAGTTGAAGGATGGGACTAATAACAAATAACAACAAATAATAACAAGATAACTAATAATGTAAGCATACTGTGTCCATAATAAGTATATAGGTTGTATGTTGGGAGCTTTTGGGAAAGAGCACAGTTAGAAAGATATGGCATATAGAAGCAAACCGGATGGACATCATGAAAATGATTGGAGAGGTTGAGAGTAGACGAAGTTCAGGAGCAAAAACAAAAAAAACAAATAAAATAGAATTATTGTAAAATTGACTGTGTCCATAAGGTGTAGATAGTAACTATAGGCTGGAAGTAGAGGCCTGTGCATTGTTGTTCACTAATTTACCCCAAGTAGGGAAAGGATGGCGGGGTTGAAAAGTAATAAAGGGGAGTATATATATAAAAAACATGGGGGATTGGAAGTGATGCAGACAATTACATTGATAGAAGTTACAATCTATCTGCAATATTAAGCTGATCTACCCCCATAAAAAGAAAAGAAAAAAGAAAAAGATGGGCAGTCTGAGATATGGCTTTTTCTTTGCAACTCTGCCTAGAAGGTCAGCATCCCAGGGTCGCGTCTTCACTGAGACTGGTGTTTCAGTTGTGCACTGGGGCCTCCCACTCCTCTTTCTATTCTGGTTAGAGACAGTTTGCGCTGTTCTGTGAAGGGAGTAATACATAGCGTTGTACGAGATCTTCAGTTTCTTGGTAATTTCTCGCATGGAATAGCCTTTATTTCTCAGAACAAGAATAGACTGACGAGTTTCAGAAGAAAGTTGTTTTTTCTGGCCATTTTGAGCCTGCAATCGAACCCACAATTGCTGATGCTCCAGATACTCAACTAGTCTCAAGAAGGCCCATTTTATTGCTTCTTTACTCAGCACAACAGTTTTCAGTTGTGCTAACATAATTGCAAAAGGGTTTTCTAATGATCAATTAGCCTTTTAAAATGATAAACGTGGATTAGCAAACAGTGACCCCAAACTTTTGAACGGTAGTGTAAGTATTCACATCCCTTAGTCAATACATGTTATAAACACCTTTGGCAGCAATTCCAGCTGTGAGCCTTTCTGGGTAAGTCTTTAAGAGTTTTGAACACCTGGATTGTGCAATATTTGATCAACAAATTGATTGTTGATCATTGCTAAACCATTTTTCAAGTCTTGCCATAGATTTTCAAGCAGATTTGTCAAAACTGTAACTCGGCCACTCAGAAACATTCAATCTCTTGTTGGTAAGCAACTCCAGTGTATGTTTGGCCTTGTGTTTTAGGTTATTGTCCTATTGAAAGGTGAATTTGTCTGTTGGAAAGCAGACTGAACCAGTTTTTTTTCTAGGATTTTGCCTGTGCTTAGCTCTATTCAATTTATTTTTATCCTAAAAAACTCCTTAGTCCTTGCCGATGACAAGCAAACCCATAACATGAGGCAACCACCAATATGCTTGAAAATATGAAGAGTGATGTGTTGTGTTGGATTTGCCCCAAATATAACACTTTGTATTCAGGACAAAAAGTGAATTGCTTTGCCACATTTTTTGCAGTTTTACTTTGTATTCTGTACTGGCATCCTTCTTTTCACTCTGTCATTAAGATTAGTATTGTGGAGGAACTACAATGTATGTGGATCCTTCCTCAGTCTCCTATTACAGCCATTAAACTCTGTAACTGTTTGAAAGTCACCATTGGCCTCTTGGTGAAATCCCTGAGTGGTTTCCTTCCTCTCCGGCAACTGAGTTAGGAAGGACGCCTGTATCTTTGTAGTGACTGGGTGTATTGATACACCATCCAAAGTGTAATTAATAACT
Source organism: Coregonus clupeaformis (assembly GCF_020615455.1). Classification (NCBI taxonomy): domain Eukaryota; kingdom Metazoa; phylum Chordata; class Actinopteri; order Salmoniformes; family Salmonidae; genus Coregonus; species Coregonus clupeaformis. The sequence continues at coordinate 36,441,719 of NC_059226.1, read as the reverse complement.
TCACCATGCTCAAAGGGATATTCAATGTCTGCTTCTTTTTTTTTTTTTACCCATCTACCAATAGGTGCCCTTCTTTGTGAGGCATTGGAAAACCTCCCTGGTCTTTGTGGTTGAATCTGTGTTTGAAATTCACTGCTCGACTGAGGGACCTTACAGATAATTGCATGTGTGGGGTACAGAGATGAGGTAGTCATTAAAATATAATGTTAAACAGTGTTATTGCACACAGAGTGAGTCCATGCAACTTATTATGTAACTTGTTAAGCACATTTTTACTCCTGAACTTATTTAGGCTTGCCATAACAAAGGGATTGAATACTTATTGACTCAAGACATTTCAGGTTTTCATTTTTTGTTAATTTGTAAAAATTTGTAAAAATATCATCCCACTTTGACATTATGGGGTATTGTGTGTAGGCCAGTGACACAAAATCTAAATGTAATACATTTTATATTCAGGCTGTAACACAACAAAATGTAGTAAAAGTCAAGGGGTGTGAATACTTTCTGAAGGCACTGTATGGACTGTTCTGTTCTGAATATATATTGACTGTTCTGTTCTGTATATATGGACTGTTCTGTTCTGAATATATATGGACTGTTCTGTTCTGAATATATATGGACTGTTCTGTTCTGTACTGAACAAACAGATGTAGGATCTTAATTTGATCACCCATTTGTTTCTGAGATGCAAAGTTGTAGTGTATTTGAGTTTTAAAACGGCTTCTAAAGTTTGTAATTTCCACTTTGAAATGTCAGATTTGTTTGCCCTAACGAAAAATGTTTTAACCCCTACAAAAATGTCCATTAATTATATAATTTCCATTTCCTGCTGCTGCAGGACAATTACCTATACTTTCTATACATCTGAACTCTTATTGATGGTCCATCTTCCTCCAACTGGATGTCATGAACATGAGCTGTAGTGAGATGTGTATGTAGGTGTGTATACTGTTGACACGAGATTGCAGTTAGCCCAGCTTAGCATAGTTTAAGTTTAGCCACTGGTGCTTTCTGAACCTGTCAATGCCTCTTAGCTAGACACTGTTTCATCATCTATTGCTTTCTCCGTCCCCATAAAGTCCCTTGCTACCATATTAATGCCAGGGAATCAGGGAATTTAGCATCTGATTGAACCATGAACTCATTGGATCTTGAACACAGCTCTACATTGTTACTGGATCAACACTGTATTAGCACATCTCCGTATTCAGCATGCTTCTCAGAGAATAACCAAAGATTACCTAAATGTGATAACACATTTCCTGCCTCATAAACACACACACACACACATACACACACACACACACACAAGAGTGTTGAGCAACAGTTAGCTCCACAGTGACAGGGGTAGAGACACAACACTGCTAAAATGGTGTCACACTTTACATATGAAAGAGTAGTGAGATTCAGCAACATGTGCTGCATCACTTCACATGGCCACAACCACAAACATTCACTAATCAACAACTAACAAGAGAAACCTTCCTACTAAACATTTCTCAGCATCAAGACTCGGACCAAAACATATTGCAGGTCAAATAAAAAACAAGAACTTCCTTTCATCTCACTCTTGAAGAAATCCCATTATTCAGAAAACATGCATTGTAACAGCCCGGTCCAGACTGTTCCCCTCCCCCCTTTTCCCACCACTAAAGTGGACCGATCCAGTCAGGTCTCATGGTTTGAAGAGGCATTGAGATCGGCCCATAGAGGCCGCGAGGGAAGATATAAAACATTCCTACCTTCTCATTCACAAAAGCCAGCCCGATTCCCCTTCTCTCTCTCAACGCTCCAGTCCTCAACCCACCCGGCAGGCCGACCGACCGACAGTACGTTAGCCCTCCAAAGACAAGATGAAAGACCTTCTTCTTTAACTTCTCTTTCTTTGCTCAGTTTATCCACTCACTCACTTTCCAGAGCTGGAGAGGCGATGGGGAGGGTTGGAGCTGATGCCTCAAATTCCTCTAGCCCTCTCTCTCTCTCTCTCTCTCTCTCTCTCTCTGTCTCTCTCTCTCTGCTCTCTCTCTCTCTCTGAGTCTGTGTTTGCTTCTTCCCCTCTCTTTCTCTGACTGACTTTCTCCCTCTCTCTTGCGCTACCTCTCTGTCTCTCTCTCTCTTTCTCTGTGTGTGAGAGCAGGGGTGATGGCTAAAGCAGCTCACAGCCATTCACATGCAGATTGACCCAAGGAGCTTCCACTAATCCAACAGAGGACTTCACCTCTCTGCCGCCTAGCACTCCTCCCCCATCCCTCTCTCCCCAATCCATCCCTCCCCCTATCCCTCCCTCCTTTCTAAGACTAATTTACACACCAGTAGCTGGGTTGTCAGAGCTCTGGCAAGTGTGAATGTGTGTGAATGTCTGTGTATTTGAACGTGGGCGTGTGTGTGCGTGTCTGTCTAGCGAGAGAGAGAGAAGGAGAGCTCTGCCGACTGCAGATTCAAGCCTATAAGTAATTGACCTATAAAATCAATGAGTAGAAAACGCAGCCATGCTTTGAAGAAAGTAGCCCCATACCCCCCTCCTGTCTATTATCTCTCTCTCTTTCTAGTCTGTGATAAAATAAACTATTTTATTTCTCCATAAATACACCTACAGTATGTTTTGGTTATCACTAAGGCAACAGCCTCCAGGAACAACACAATATTTACATCTTACGGTTATTAAGAAAATCTGGAAAAAATAATTAAAACTCCATAAAAAACTCTAATTCACACAACAAGCTGCTGCTAGAGATGCTGTACTCTCTGATTCCCCAATCATCTCTTCTCACAAAGAACTCGGTTTCTCGCTCTCATTCCATTGCTCTCTCTCTGTTTCTCTCACTCCATCTCTCTCTCTCTCTCTCTGTTTCTCTCACTACATTGCTCTCTCTCTTTGTTTCTCTCTCTCACTCATCTCTCTCTCTGTTTCTCTCATTTCATTGCTCTCTCTGTTTCTCTCTCTCACTCTATCTGTCTCTATCTGTTTATCTCTCACTCCATCTCACTCTCTCTCTTTGTTTCTCTCTCTCTCTCTCTCACTCCGTCTCTCTCTCTGTTTCTCTCTCACTCCATCTCTCTCTCTCTCTGTTTCTCTCTCTCCATCTCTCTGACTAACAGATAGTGAAGCAGACCGTTTCCTCTCTAGGTCTTCATTTCTACTAATACTACAATGCGTTATTACGTGGCTACATGGCTACATATCTGTATGGCTACATCAGAATCACAATCACCTTTATTTACCATGTACATTTACATACACCCAGAGTTTGACTTGGTGAAATGGTGCTGCCAGCAATAGACAAAATATACATAAGTAGTAAATGGCATATTATTATTATTAGTACTTTAAAGTATTTTTACTTACAGTTGAAGTCGGAAGTTTACATACACTTAGGTTGGAGTCATTAAAACTCGTTTTTCAACCACTCCACAAATTTCTTGTTAACAAACTATAGTTTTGGCAAGTCGGTTAGGACATCTACTTTGTGCATGACACAAGTAATTTTTCCTACAATTGTTTACAGACAGATTATTTCACTTATAATTCACTGTATCACAACCGTGAAGCACAGGGGTGGCAGCATCATGCTGTGGGGGTGCTTTGCTGCGGGAGGGACTGGTGCACTTCACAAAATCGATGGCATCATGAGGAAGGAAAATTATGTGGATATATTGAAGCAACATCTCAAGACATCAGTCAGGAAGTTAAAGCTTGGTCGCAAATGGGTCTTCCAAATGGACAATGACCCCAAGCACACTTCCAAAGTTGTGGCAAAATGGCTTAAGGACAACAAAGTCAAGGTATTGGAGTGGCCATCACAAAACCCTAACCTCAATCCTATAGAACATTTGTGGGCAGAACTGAAAAAGCGTGTGCGAGCAAGGAGGCCTACAAACCTGACTCAGTTACACCAGATCTGTCAGGAGGAAAGGGCCAACATTCTCCCAAGTTATTGTGGGAAGCTTGTGGAAGGCTACCTGAAATGTTTGACCCAAGTTAAACAATTTAAAGGCAATGCTACCAAATACTAATTGAGTGTATGTAAACTTCTGACCCACTGGGAATGTGATGAAAGAAATAAAAGCTGAAATAAATAATTCTCTCTACTATTATTCTGACATTTCACATTCTTAAAATAAAGTGGTGATCCTAACTGACCTAAGACAGGGAATTCTTACTAGGATTAAATGTCAGGAATTGTGAAAAACTGAGTTTAAATGTATTTGGCTAAGGTGTATGTAAACTTCCGACTTCAACTGTAGATACATGGCTACATAGCTACATGGCTACATGGCTACATAGCTACATGGCTACATGGCTACATAGCTGTTTGGCTACATACATAGCTACATGGCTACATGGCTACATAGCTGTTTGGCTACATACATAGCTACATGGCTACATGGTCACATAGCTGTATGCCTACATACATAGCTACATGGCTACATGGTCACATAGCTGTATGCCTACATACATAGCTACATGGCTACATGGTTACATAGCTGTATGCCTACATACATAGCTACATGGCTACATGGCTACATAGCTGTATGCCTACATACATAGCTACATGGCTACATGGTCACATAGCTGTATGCCTACATACATAGCTACATGGCTACATGGCTACATAGCTGTATGCCTACATACATAGCTACATGGCTACATGTCTACATAGCTGTATGCCTACATACATAGCTACATGGCTACATGGTTACATAGCTGTATGCCTACATACATAGCTACATGGCTACATGGCTACATAGCTGTTTGGCTACATACATAGCTACATGGCTACATGGTCACATAGCTGTATGCCTACATACATAGCTACATGGCTACATGGCTACATAGCTGTATGCCTACATACATAGCTACATGCTACATGGCTACATAGCTGTATGACTACATACATAGCTACATGGCTACATGGTCACATAGCTGTATGCCTACATACATAGCTACATGGCTACATGGTTACATAGCTGTATGCCTACATACATAGCTACATGGCTACATGGTTACATAGCTGTATGCCTACATACATAGTTACATGGCTACATGGCTACATAGCTGTATGCCTACATACATAGCTACATGGCTACATGGTTACATAGCTGTATGCCTACATACATAGCTACATGGCTACATGGCTACATAGCTGTATGCCTACATACATAGTTACATGGCTACATGGTTACATAGCTGTATGCCTACATACATAGTTACATGGCTACATGGTTACATAGCTGTATGCCTACATACATAGTTACATGGCTACATGGCTACATAGCTGTATGCCTACATACATAGCTACATGGCTATTTAAACACTTCTCTATGTAGTTCTCTGTATGTGGTTAACACACTGCAGTCAATCAATGCTGATTTAAACATAGGAAACTCCCTGAATGACAAAAAGGGATACGGAGAAGAGAGAGAGAGAGACAGAGAGAGAGAGAGAGGGGGGGAGTGAGTGAATGAGAAGAAAGCAGAACTGTTGTGATTCCTTTGAGACGGTGACCATTATTGAAGGCACCTAGGGCCCCTACCCCTTCAACTCCTCTCTTCTCATCCACTTCTCTCCTTCCCCCTCACACTCCCCTGTCCTCTACCCCTTCAGAATAATGAAAATAGTTATTATTTACCTCTAGTGGAGTTAGGAGCAGTCAGGAAACCATGTGCTGATAATGCTACTGGTATTCAACAAACAGAGAATTTCTCAGGATCTCAGTTCAGTTAGCAGACCGCCAGTGTGTGTGTGTGGATGGGCGTGTCTGCCCGTGTGTGTGTGTGTGTGTGTGTGGAAAGGCGTGTCGGCCCTGTGTATGTGTGCATGCATGTGTGGGCGTGTCGGACAGTGTGTCAGAGGGTGATGTATTTCCTGGCCCGTTGGGCAACAGCTTCCTGACTACATCTTTAACCAGCTGTAAACCTCTCTCTCTCTCAATTAAATTCAAATGGCTTTATTGGCATAGGAAACATATGTTCACATTGCCAAAGCAAGTGAAATAGATAATAAACAAAAGTGAAATACACAATAAAGAATTTACAGTAAACATTACACTCAGAAGTTCCAAAAGAATAAAGACAAAGGAATAGAGACATTTCAAATGTCATATTATGGCTATATACAGTGTATTCTGAAAGTATTCAGACCCCTTGACTTTTTCCACATTTTGTTACGTTACAGCCTTATTCTAAAATGTTTTTTTTTTTTTTTATCCTCATCAATTTACACACAATACCCCAAAATGACAAAGCAAAAACAGGTTTTTAGACATTTTTGCAAATTTATATTTAAACCCCCAGGAAATATCACATTTATGTAAGTATTCAGACCCTTTACTCAGTACTTTGTTGGAGCACCTTTGGCAGCGATTACAGCCTTGAGTCTTCTTGGGAATGACGCTACAAGCTTGGCACACCTGTATTTGGGGAGTTTCTCCCATTCTTCTCTGCAGATCCTCTCAAGCTCTGTCAGGTTGGATGGGCAGCGTCACTGCACAGCTATTTTCAGGTCTCGCCAGAGATGTTCGATCGGGTTCAAGTCCGGGCTCTGGCTGGGCCACTCAAGGAAATTCAGAGACTTGTCCCGAAGCCTCTCCTGCGTTGCCTTGGCTCTGTGCTTAGGGTCATTGTCCTGTTGGAAGGTGAACCTTCACCCCAGTCTGAGGTCCTGGAGCAGGTTTACTTTGCTCCATTCATCTTTCCCTCGATCCTGACTAGTCCCCCAGTCCCTGCCGCTGAAAAACATCCCCACAGCATGATGCTGCCACCACCATGCTTCACCGTAGGGATGGTTCCAGGTTTCCTCCAGACCTGATGCTTGGCATTCAGGCCAAAGAGTTCAATCTTGGTTTCATCAGACCAGAGAACCTTGTTTCTCATGGTCTGAGAGTCCTTTAGGTGCCTTTTGGCAAACTCCAAGTGGTCTGTCATGTGCCTTTTACTGCGGAGTTGCTTCCGTCTGGCCACTCTACTACCATAAAAGCCTAATTGGTAGAGTGATGCAGAGATGGTTGCCCTTCTGGAAGATTCTCCCATCTCCACAGAGGAACTCTAGAGCTCTATCAGAGTGGCCATCAAGTTCTTGGTCACCTCCCTGACCAAGGCCCTTCTCCCCCGATTGCTCAGTTTGGCCGGGCGGCCAGCTCTAGGAAGAGTCTTGGTGGTTCCAAACTTCTTCCATTTAAGAATGATGGAGGCCACTGTGTTCTTGCGGACCTTCAATGCTGCAGAAATGTTTTGGTACCCTTCCCCAGATCTATGCCTCGACACAATCCTGTCTACGGACAATTCCTTAACCTCATGGCTTGGTTTTTGCTCTGACATGCACTGTCAACTGTGGGACCTTATATAGACAGGTGTGTGCCTTTCCAAATCATGTCCAATCAATTGAATTTATCAGAGGTGGACTTCAATCAAGTTGTAGAAACATCTCAAGGATGATAAATGGAAACAGGATGCACCTGAGCTCAATTTCGAGTCTCATAGCAAAGGGTCTGAATACTTATGTAAATAAGGTATTTCTGTTTTTGTTTTTTTATAAATTTGCAAACATAAAAAAAACAACTGTTTTCACTTTGTCGTTATGCGGTGTTGTGTGTAGATTGATGAGGAATTTTTATTTATTTAATCAATATTAGAATAAAGCTGTAACGTAACAAAATGTAGAAAAAGGGAAGTGGTCTGAATACTTTCCGAATGCACTGTACAGTGTTATAACGATGTGCAAATAGTTACAAAAGGGAAAATAAATAAACATAAATATGGGTTGTATTTACAATGGTGTTCGTTTTTCACTGGTTGCCCTTTTCTTGTGGTAACAGGTCACAAATATTGCTGCTGTGATTGCACATTGTGGTATTTCACCCAATAGATATGGGAGTTTATCAAAATTGGATTTGTTTTCTAATTTTTTGTGGGTCTGTGTAATCTCTCTCTCTCTCTCTAAGAGGAAAACTGATTCTGAACAGAAGATAGGTGACTAGAAGTGAAAAGGCCTGTAGAAGTGTGTGTGTGTATGTGCAGAGGGGAGCTCTCCTCATGCAAAAGTCACAGTGTCCAGGCCAACTCTCCTGCCCCACAGATAATCTCTCCTCTGAGACACAAAGCTCTACACTTAGACTGACTAAACTGCTCTTGGCTTAGACTGACTAAACTGCTCTAGACTTAGACTGACTAAACTGCTCTAGACTTAGACTGACTAAACTGCTCTTGGCTTAGACTGACTAAACTGCTCTAGACTTAAACTGACTAAACTGCTCTAGACTTAAACTGACTAAACTGCTCTACACTTAGACTGACTAAACTGCTCTACACTTAGACTGACTAAACTGCTCTAGACTTAAACTGACTAAACTTAAACTGACTAAACTGCTATAGACTTAAACTGACTAAACTGCTCTAGACTTAATCTGACTAAACTTAAACTGACTAAACTGCTATAGACTTAAACTGACTAAACTGCTCTAGACTTAAACTGACTAAACTTAAACTGACTAAACTGCTATAGACTTAAACTGACTAAACTGCTCTAGACTTAAACTGACTAAACTTAAACTGACTAAACTGCTCTAGACTTAAACTGACTAAACTTAAACTGACTAAACTGCTATAGACTTAAACTGACTAAACTGCTCTAGACTTAAACTGACTAAACTTAAACTGACTAAACTGCTATAGACTTAAACTGACTAAACTGCTATAGACTTAAACTGACTAAACTGCTCTAGACTTAAACTGACTAAACTGCTATAGACTTAAACTGACTAAACTGCTCTAGACTTAAACTGACTAAACTGCTCTAGACTTAAACTGACTAAACTGCTCTAGACTTAAACTGACTAAACTGCTCTAGACTTAAACTGACTAAACTGCTCTAGACTTAAACTGACTAAACTGCTATAGACTTAAACTGACTAAACTGCTCTAGACTTAAACTGACTAAACTGCTCTAGACTTAAACTGACTAAACTGCTCTGTTGCTATATTTCTTAACTTTACATCAGTGGTTTAAATTCAAATAAATGAGGAAAACCCTAATACTTTGCAAAAGAAAAAGCTATAGCTAAAAGAAAGGCTAAAAGAAAGAGAAGTTATCCTTGCCTTTCACCTTGCTCTACTGGAGACAGTGAGTATATCTGTATCTGTGTCTCAAGTAGAAAAGGGTAGGAATGTTAAAATATTTCAAAGCATTTAGAAAGCTACAAGGACGTCCACTGTCCCTCTCCTCTGGAAAGCAGGTGACCATGAAGAGGAGAGGAAGGGGAGGTCCCAGACGAGAGGTTTCACATTCTCATCCCACTCCTCCATCCCACACTAGGGAAACAGGCTGCAGCCCAAACATGACCCTATTCCCTATATAGTGCACACATTTTGACCATAGAGCCCTGGTCTAAAGTAGTGCACTATGTAGGGAATAGGGTGCCATTTGGGGATGAACCCAGAGTCTGAGTTAGCCTGATGCTGTAACAATCAACATGTTGTACAAGTGTTAAACACATACACTATACACTCCTATGGTTCTCTCAGGGAGTGTGTGTGTTGTCACTAGGGACAGTGCACTGCCATATTAAGCATCTCCATTACGGCCAGTCAGTAATTACAAACACACACACACACTCACACACACACACACACACACACACACACACACACACACACACACACACACACACACACACACACACACACACACACACACACACACACACACACACACACACACACACACACACACAGTCTTGTACATCTAAACTTGTGGGGACACACAATTCAGTCCCATTCAAAATCCTATTTTCCCTAACCCCTAACGTTAAACCAAACCCTAACCCGTACCCTTACCCTAACCCTAACCTTAACCCTAACCTTAACCTGAAAACCTAACCTTAACCCTAAACCAAACCATAGCTCCTAACCCTAACCCTAAAACGAACCCTAGCTCCTAACCCTAATTCTAACACTAATTCTAACCTTAACCCTAAACCCCCTAGAAATAGCATTTGACCTTGTGGGGACTAACAAAATGTCCCCAGTTGGTCAAATGTTCGTTTGTTTACTATTCTTGTGGGTACAGTTATAGAGACTGCTGATACTTCAGCTCTACTGAAACACTACCTACAGTTATAGAGACTGCTGATACTTCAGCTCTACTGAAACACTACCTACAGTTATAGAGACTGCTGATACTTCAGCTCTACTGAAACACTACCTACAGTTATAGAGACTACTGATATTTCAGCTCTATTGAAACACTAACTACAGTTATAGAGACTACTAATATTTCAGCTCTATTGAAACACTACCTACAGTTATAGAGACTGCTGATATTTCAGCTCTATTGAAACACTACCTACCTGGTCCTCTGTAGCTCAGCTGGTAGAGCACGGTGCTTGTAACGCCAAGGTAGTGGGTTCGATCCCCGGGACCACCCATACACAAAAATGTATGCACGCATGACTGTAAGTCGCTTTGGAGAAAAGCGTCTGCTAAATGGCATATTATTATTATATAATATTTCAGCTCTATTGAAACACTACCTACAGTTATAGAGACTGCTGATATTTCAGCTCTATTGAAACACTACCTACAGTTATAGAGATTACTGATACTTCATCTCTAGTTAAACACTCACAGCTTTACCCTGTCTGTGTTTCTGTCTGTCTGTCTGTCTGTCTGTCTGTCTGTCTGTCTGTCTGTCTGTCTGTCTGTCTGTCTGTCTGTCTGTCTGTCTGTCTGTCTGTCTGTCTGTCTGTCTGTCTGTCTGTCTGTCTGTCTGTCTGTCTGTCTGGCTGGCTGGCTGGCTGGCTGGCTGGCTCTACCCTTCCCCCTCTCTCTCACTCTCTTTCTCTAATTGTCTGTTAATGACAGAGTGAATGGATTGAGATATCTCTTCAGTATAACAGTAAACAGTCATTCCATCACTGAAGAACAGCATGTGTGTTCCTCTAGGAAGACAACTTCAAACACCAATGTTTTTAAAGGATTTCAACACTATTACAATAAAGACTATGATGATAGTATATGATTATAGAATCACACATTAGGCCTATCTAATGTAACTCTAAACATGCATGTCCCACAGTCTCATGTGTTTGGAATGAGATAATCAGCTAAACACACTGTAGTGTAACTGTAAGACACATAGACCTACTGCTGCCCCCTAGTGGACACGCACCGCCACTACAGCCCTGCTATCAACTGCCATTCAAACACACTGTCAGTGCTATTATGATCTGGGTAGAAGAGGCCGGCGGGCACAGACCTAGGATCAGCTAACCTGCTCAGTCCTAACTAAGTCCTAACTTTTAGGAATAACTCAAAACGGACCTTAGATCAGCCTACTCCTTCCATCTCTGCCACTCCCAAACACACACTATCTCAGATGGTAGTGATAAAAGCAAAGATAAACATCAACTATCTCTGACACAAAAAGAAACCACCAGCAAAGCATGTGGATAAAATCAGATGTATCAACAGCCCAGCATCACACACACCAAGCCCAGACCTGTTGCAATCCCAAATCCCTCCATTAGCTAATGGAGGAGTCTCATTTTACATAATGGGATGTTGTTGGATTTACCCCAGATTTACCTCTCTCTCTCTCTCTCTCTCTCTCTCTCTCTCTCTCTCTCTCTCTCTCTCTCTCTCTCTCTCTCTCTCTCTCTCTCTCTCTCTCTCTCTCTCTCTCTCTCTCTCTCTCTCTCTCTCTCTCTCTCTCTCTCTCTCTTGCTCTCTCTCTCGCTCTCTGCTTTCATTTGATTGATGTGATGCTAGTGTTTGTGTGTGTGTGTGGTTAGATCACGAGGAAGTTAGTTGGCCCACAGGAAAACACACTGTAATCTTTTCCTGCTTTTCTCTCATCACTTTCCACTTCCCAGAGAGGGACGGAGAGAGGGAGGGAGGGAGAAAGATTTCAAAAAATATTTTGATTCAATTTGGCATCAGGGTCTGCTATACAAATTGATGGAAAGTGGGGTTGGGGGAAAAACATATGACATTATAAAATCCATGTACACAAACAACAAGTGTGCGGTTAAAATTGGCAAAAAACACACACAATTCTTTCCACATGGCCGTGGGGTGAAACAGGGATACAGTTTAAGCCCCACCCTCTTCAACATATATATCAATGAATTGGCGAGGGCACTAGAACAGTCTGCAGCACCCGGCCTCACCCTACTAGAATCTGAATGTCTACTGTTTACTGATGATCTGGTGCTTCTTTCCTCAACCAAGGAGGGCCTACAGCAGCACCTAGATCTTCTGCACAGATTCTGTCAGACCTGGGCCCTGACAGTAAATCTCAGTAAGACAAAAATAATGGTGTTCCAAAAAGGGTCCAGTTGCCAGGACCACAAATACAAATTCCATCTAGACACCGTTGCCCTAGAGCACACAACAAACTATACATACCTCGGCCTAAATATCAGCGCCACAGGTAACTTCCACAAAGCTGTGAACAATCTGAGAGACAAGGCAAGAAGGGCCTTCTATGCCATGAAAAGGAACATAAAATTTGACATAACAATTAGGATCTGGCTAAAAATACTTGAATCAGTTATAGAACCCATTGCCCTTTATGGTTGTGAGGTCTGGGGTCCGCTCACCAACCAAAAATTCACAAAATCTGACAAACACCAAATTGAGACTCCGCATGTGTAGTTCCCACCGTAAAGCATGGAGGAGGAGGTGTTATGGTGTGGGGGTACTTTGCTGGTGACACTGTCTGTGATTTATTTAGAATTCAAGGCACACTCAACCAGCATAGCTACCACAGCATTCTGCAGCGATACGCCATCCCATCTGGTTTGGGCTTAGTGGGACTATTTTAATTTCTTTAACACTTTTTTTGGTTACTACATGATTATATATGTGTTATTTCATAGTTTTGATGTCTTCACTATTATTGTACAATGTAGAAAATAGTAAAAATAAAGAAAAACCCTTGAATGAGTAGGTGATCTAAAACTTTTGACTGGTACTGTACATAAACACACACACTCTCTCTCTCACACACACACACACACACACACACACACACACACACACACACACACACACACACACACACACACACACACACACACACACACACACACACACACACACACACACACACGCACACACAGGCACTACGCACACTAAACACTAAGGGAGCACACACACACACACACACACCTCCCTGAGTGTATTTGTTGGTCTAACAGTGACTACAGGCCCCAGAGTAATAATGGGTCTTGCTTACGCGGTCAACAAACACACACACACATACACACACACACACACACACACACATACTTACACACACACACACACACACATACACACACACACACACACACACACACACATAAACACTTGAACAAACAAGACATGTTGTGCGAACTGTAATTGGTCACTGCCAATAAGACAAGGTCCATTTAATCAAATTGAGCTCTGTTTGGCAACATTGTTTTCTGTAGTCATGCAAATAAAGTTACATTTAAATGAATAGATTTACTCCAGTTGTTTTTGTTGAAAGCTGTAAATCGTAACCAAGGAAACCTACCGTGACTGTATCAGACAGAAAATGAATATGTTACATAAGCAGAACCGGACTGGAACTGTGTGTGTGTGTGTGTGAGGTCATGGCCCCTTGTTTCCAGATGCTTCCAGCTCCTCTCCCTATTCTGACTAAAGAGAATCCCACAAAGACACACACACCTCAGTCTGTCCCATTCTGATAAAGATCTCTATCTACCATACAAATACCTCCTCTCTATCTATCTATCTCTCTCTGCTCTCTCTCTCTCTCTCTCTCTCTCTCTCTCTCTCTCTCTCTCTCTCTCTCTCTCTCTCTCTCTCTCTCTCTCTCTCTCTCTCTCTCTCTCTCTCTCTCTCTCTCTCTCTCTCTCTCTCTCTCGTGCTCTCTCTCTCTCTCTCTCTCTCTCTCTCTCTCTCGTGCTCTCTCAATTCAATTTCAATTTCAATTTCAATTTAAGGGCTTTATTGGCATGGGAAACGTATGTTAACATTGCCAAAGCAAGTGAAGTAGATATAAAACAAAAGTGAAATAAACAATAAATATTAACAGTAAACATTACACTCAGAAGTTTCAAAAGAATAAAGACATTTCAAATGTCAAATTATGTATATATACAGTGTTGTAACAATGTGCAAATAGTTAAAGTACAATTGGGAAAAAAAATTGTCCCTCGACTTCTTGGCGCTGACGGAAACATGGATTACCACTGAAAACACTGCTACTCCTACTGCTCTCTCCTCGTCTGACCATCTGACCTCTCGCATACCCCGAGAGCATCTGGTCAGCAGGGTGGTGGCACAGGAATCCTCATCTCTCCCAAGTGGACATTCTCTCTTTTTCCCCTGACCCATCTGTCTAGCTCCTCATTTTAATTCCATGCTGTCACAGTCACTAGCCCATTCAAGCTTAACATCCTTGTCATTTATCGCCCTCCAGGTTCCCTTGGAGAGTTCATCAATGAGCTTGACGCCTTGATAAGTTCCTTTCCTGAGGATGGCTCACCCCTCACAGTTATGGGTGACTTCAACCTCCCTACGTCTACCTTTGACTCATTTCTCTCTGCCTCCTTCTTTCCACTCCTCTCCTCTTTTGACCTCACCCTCTCACCGTCCCCCCCTACTCACAAGGCAGGCAATACGCTTGACCTCATCTTCACCAGATGCTGTTCTTCTACTAATCTCACTGCAACTCCCCTCCATGTCTCCGACCACTAATTTGTATCCTTTTCTCTCTCGCTCTCCTCCAACACTACTCACTCTTCCCCTACTCAGATGGTAATGCGCCGTCGCAACCTTCGCTCTCTCTCTCCCGATACTCTCTCCTCTTCCATCCTATCATCTCTTCCCTCTGCTCAATCCTTCTCCCTCCAATCTCCTGATTCTGCCTCCTCAACCCTCCTCTCCTCCCTTTCTGCATCCTCCGGGCAGCCGAGCGGAAATGGAGGAAAACTAGACTCCCTGCGGACCTGGCATCTTTTCACTCCCTCCTCTCTACATTTTCTTCATCTGTTTCTGCTGCTAAAGCCACTTTCTACCACTCTAAATACCAAACATCTGCCTCTAACCCTAGGAAGCTCTTTGCCACCTTCTCCTCCCTGCTGAATCCTCCTCCCCCTCCCCCCTCCTCCCTCTCTGTGGATGACTTCGTCAACCATTTTGAAAAGAAGGTTGACGACATCCGATCCTCGTTTGTTAAGTCAAATGACACTGCTGGTCCTGCTCACACTGCCCTACCCTATGCTTTGACTTCTTTCTCCCCTCTCTCTCCAGATGAAATCTTGCGACTTGTGACCCTATCCCCTCCTCTCTTCTCCAGACCATCTCCGGTGACCTTCTCCCTTACCTCACCTCGCTCATCAACTCATCCTTGACCGCTGGCTGTGTCCCTTCCGTCTTCAAGAGAGCGAGAGTTGCACCCCTTCTCAAAAAACCAACACTCGATGTCATCAACTACAGACCAGTATCCCTTCTTTCTTTTCTCTCCAAAACTCTTGAGCGTGCCGTCTTTAGCCAACTCTCTTGCTATCTCTCTCAGAATGACCTTCTTGATCCAAACCAGTCAAGTTTCAAGACTGGTCAATCAACTGAGACTGCTCTTCTCTGTGTCACGGAGGCTCTCCACACTGCTAAAGCTAACTCTCTCTCCTCTGCTCTTGTCCTTCTAGACCTGTCTGCTGCCTTTGATACTGTGAACCATCAGATTCTCCTCTCCAACCTCTCCGAGTTTGGCATCTCCGGCGCGGCTCACTCTTGGATTGCGTCCTACCTGACCGGTCGCTCCTACCAAGTGGCGTGGCGAGAATCTGTCTCCGCACCACGTGCTCTCACCACTGGTGTCCCCCAGGGCTCAGTTCTAGGCCCTCCTATTCTCGCTATACACCAAGTCACTTGGCTCTGTCATATCCTCACATGGCCTCTCCTATCATTGCTACGCAGATGACACACAACTAATCTTCTCCTTTCCCCCTTCTGATAACCAGGTGGCGAATCGCATCCCTGCATGTCTGGCAGACATATCAGTGTGGATGACGGATCACCACCTTAAGCTGAACCTTGGCAAGACGGAGCTGCTCTTCCTCCCGGGGAAGGACTGCCCGTTCCATGATCTCGCCATCACGGTTGACAACTCCATTGTGTCCTCCTCCCAGAGTGTGAAGAGCCTTGGCGTGACCCTGGACAACACCCTGTCGTTCTCCGCTAACATCAAGGCGGTGACCCGATCCTGTAGGTTCATGCTCTACAACATTCGGTGAGTACGACCCTGCCTTACACAGGAAGCGGCACAGGTCCTAATCCAGGCACTTGTCATCTCCCGTCTGGATTACTGCAACTCGCTGTTGGCTGGGCTCCCTGCCTGTGCCATTATACCCCTACAACTCAACCAGAATGCCGCAGCCCGTCTGGTGTTCAACCTTCCCAAGTTCTCTCACGTCACCCCGCTCCTCCGCACACTCCACTGGCTTCCAGTTGAAGCTTGCATCTGTTACAAGACCATGGTGCTTGCCTACGGAGCTGTCAGGGGAACGGCACCTCTGTACCTTCACGCTCTGCTCAGTCCCTACACCCAAACGAGGGCATTGCGTTCATCCACCTCTGGCCTGCTGGCCCCCCTACCTCTGCGGAAGCACAGTTCCCGCTCAGCCCAGTCAAAACTGTTCGCTGCTCTGGCACCCCAATGGTGGAACAAGCTCCCTCACGACGCCAGGACAGCGGAGTCTCTCACCACCTTCCGGAGACACTTATATATATATAAAAGTATGTGGACACCCCTTCAAATTAGTGGATTCTGCTATTTCAGCCACACCCGTTGCTGACAGGTGTATAAACCAAGCGCACAGCCATGCAATCTCCATAGACAAACATTGGCAGTAGAATGGCCCATACTGAAGAGCTCAGTGACAACGTGGCATCGTCATAGGATGCCACCTTTCCAACAAGTCTGTTCGTCAAATCTCTGTCCTGCTAGAGCTGCCCCGGTCAACTGTAAGTGCTGTTATTGTGAAGTGGAAACATCTAGGAGCAACAATGGCTCAGCCGCGAAGTGGTTGGCCACACAGGCTCACAGAATGGGACCGCCGAATGCTGAAGCGCGTAAAAATTGTCTGTCCTCGGTTGCGACACTCACTACCGAGTTCCAAACTGCCTCTGGAAGCAGTCAGCACAATAACTGTTTGTCGGCAGCTTCATGAAATGGGTTTCCTTGGCCGAGCGGCCGCACACAAGCCTAAGATCACCATGCGCAATGCCAAGCGTCGGCTGGAGTGGTGTAAAGCTCGCCGCCATTGGACTCTGGAGCAGTGGAAACACATTCTCTGGAGTGATGAATCACGCTTCACCATCTGGCAGTCCGACAGACGAATCTGGGTTTGGAGGATGCGAGGAGAACGCTACCTGCCCGAATGCATAGCGCCAACTGTAACGTTTGGTGGAGGAGGAATAATGGTCTGGGGCTGTTTTTCATGATTCGGGAAATCTTAACGCTACAGCATACAATGACATTCTAGACGATTCTGTGCTTCCAACTTTGTGGCAACAGTTTGGGGAAGGCCCTTTCCTGTTTCAGCATGACAATGCCCCCGTGCACAAAGCAAGGTCCATACAGAAATGGTTTGTTGAGATCAGTGTGGAAGAACTTGATTGTCCTGCACAGAGCTCTGACCTCAACCCCATCGAACACCTTTGGGATGAATTGGAACGCCGACTGCGAGCCAGGCCTAATCTCCCAACATCAGTGCCCGACCTCACTAATGCTCGTGGCTGAATGGAAGCAAGTCCCCGCAGCAATGTTCCAACATCTAGTGGAAAGCCTTCCCAGAAGAGTGGAGGCTGTTATAGCAGCAATAGGGGGGACCAACTCCATATTAACACCCATGATTTTGGAATGAGATGTTTGACGAGCAGGTGTCCACATACTTTTGGCCATTTAGTGTAGGAGTGTACAACACTACGTAACAGACTATGTAGGAAGACTGAAGGATCTGGTTGTAGAAACACAATGAGCTAGAGGCTGAAACAGCTGTGGTTTACTTCTGATTGGCTGTCCATTAGACAGAGGGCAATAGCTTGTTTGCCTCCCGTCTCTCATTTAAAAAACAGAGCTTGTCTGGAAGCATGAGGATCATTTGAAAGAGTTCTTCATCCTGCCAGAGCAGTGCCAGAACTAGAAGAATTAAACATGCCTACAATCACTTAGAGACATGGACGCGCACACACAGTTGTTTCCTCTCTATAAAATACACTAGTCATACACTAGATGGAAAACATTTGTTTGTGTGTTTATCCTTCCGTTGGATTGAGGGAGGGAGGGAGGACAAGAGGGGATCTCTGGAGAGAGAGACAAAGGGAGACGGATAAAGAGAGCGAGAGAGAGAGAGATGGTGGGATCCTGATTCTGTTAAACTCCTGTGCATGTGCGTGTTTGGGTGTGTGTCTGTTGTGTGTGTGTGTGTCTAGTGTGTGTTTCCCTCCACTCAGAGAACCATAATAACTCTCCATCCTCAGTGTGTCAACATGAGCTCTTCAGTAAGGCCATTCTCCTGCCAATGTTTGTCTATGGAGAATGCATGGCTGTGTGCTCGAATTTATACACCTGTCAGCAACGGTGTGGCTGAAATAGCTGAATCCACTAAGTTGAAAGGGTGTCTATCTGTTTCATATCTATCTGTTCTAATGAGTATATTTCATATCTCTCTGTTCTAATGAGTATATTTCATATATATCTGTTCTAATGTGTATATTTAATATATATCTTTTAATGAGTATATTTCATATCTATCTGTTCTAATGAGTATATTTCATATATATCGGTTGTAATAAGTATATTTCATATCTATCGGATCTAATAAGTATATTTCATATATATCTGTTGTAATAACTATATATTTCATATTTATCTGTTCTAATGAGTATATTTCACATCTACTGCTCTAATGAGTATATTTAATATCTCTGTTCTACATTCACATTTACATTATAGTTATTTAGCAGACGCTCTTATCCAGAGCGACTTACAGTTATTGAGTGCATACATTTTTTTCATACTAATAAGTATATTTCATATCTATCTATTCTAATGAGTATATTTCATATCTATCTATTCTAATGAGTATATTTCATATCTATCTGTTCTAATAAGTATATTTCATATCTCTCTATTCTGATGAGTATATTTAATATATATCTGTTCTAATGAGTATATTTCATATCTGTCAACTGTAATGAGTATATTTAATATCTATCTGTTCTAATGAGAATTTTATTTTTAACAGTGTACAACTAACCTCTCTAGTTGTCTTTATTGTTCCTTCTTGGTAAATAAAACACAAATACTGAGTATACACACACACACACACACACACACACACACACACACACACACACACACACACACACACACACACACACACACACACACACACACACACTCCGAACACATAGACTCTCAGACCCAGACTCTCAGATACAGACTCTCAGACCTAGACTCTCAGACCCAGACTCTCAGATAGAGACTCTTAGACCCAGACTCTTAGACCCAGACACTCAGATACAGACTCTTAGACACAGACTCTCAGACAGAGACTCTTAGACACAGACTCTTAGACCCAGACTCTTAGACACAGACTCTTAGACCCAGACTCTTAGATACAGACTCTTAGACCCAGACTCTTAGACCCAGACTCTTAGACACAGACTCTTAGACACAGACTCTTAGACACAGACTCTTAGACCCAGACTCTTAGACCCAGACTCTTAGATACAGACTCTTAGACACAGACTCTTAGACCCAGACTCTTAGATACAGACTCTTAGACACAGACTCTTAGACCCAGACTCTTAGACCCAGACTCTTAGATACAGACTCTTAGATACAGACTCTTAGACCCAGACTCTTAGACCCAGACTCTTAGATACAGACTCTTAGACACAGACTCTTAGACACAGACTCTTAGACCCAGACTCTTAGATACAGACTCTTAGATACAGACTCTTAGATACAGACTCTTAGACCCAGACTCTTAGATACAGACTCTTAGACCCAGACTCTTAGATACAGACTCTTAGATACAGACTCTTAGACACAGACTCTTAGACCCAGACTCTTAGATACAGACTCTTAGACACAGACTCTCAGACACAGACTCTCAGACACAGACTCTTAGACACAGACTCTTAGACACAGACTCTTAAATACAGACTCTCAGACACAGACTCTCAGACACAGACTCTCAGACAAAGACTCTCAGACAAAGACTCTCAGACAAAGACTCTCAGACAAAGACTCTCAGACAAAGACTCTCAGACAAAGACTCTCAGACACAGACGCTTAGACACAGAATCTTTGTAGAATCAACAGAAGTATTTCAGTAAATTCACTTCACAAAGTCTACAGTATGGATGGACCATTAACAGTTAACTCCCCAGGTCTACAGTATGGATGGACCATTAACAGTTAACTCCCCAGGTCTACAGTATGGATGGACCATTAACAGTTAACTCCCAGGTCTACAGTATGGATGGACCATTAACAGTTAACTCCCAGGTCTACAGTATGGATGGACCATTAACAGTTAACTCCCAGGTCTACAGTATGGATGGACCATTAACAGTTAACTCCCCAGGTCTACAGTATGGATGGATCATTAACAGTTAACTCCCCAGGTCTACAGTATGGATGGATCATTAACAGTTAACTCCCCCAGGTCTACAGTATGGATGGACCATTAACAGTTAACTCCCCCAGGTCTACAGTATGGATGGACCATTAACAGTTAACTCCCCAGGTCTACAGTATGGATGGACCATTAACAGTTAACTCCCCCAGGTCTACAGTATGGATGGACCATTAACAGTTAACTCCCCAGGTCTACAGTATGGATGGACCATTAACAGTTAACTCCCCAGGTCTACAGTATGGATGGACCATTAACAGTTAACTCCCCAGGTCTACAGTATGGATGGACCATTAACAGTTAACTCCCCAGGTCCACAGTATGGATGGACCATTAACAGTTAACTCCCAGGTCTACAGTATGGATGGACCATTAACAGTTAACTCCCCAGGTCTACAGTATGGATGGACCATTAACAGTTAACTCCCCAGGTCTACAGTATGGATGGACCATTAACAGTTAACTCCCCAGGTCTACAGTATGGATGGACCATTAACAGTTAACTCCCCAGGTCTACAGTATGGATGGACCATTAACAGTTAACTCCCCCAGGTCTACAGTATGGATGGACCATTAACAGTTAACTCCCAGGTCTACAGTATGGATTCGACCATTAACAGTTAATTCCCCAGGTCTACAGTATGGATGGACCATTAACAGTTAACTCCCCAGGTCTACAGTATGGATGGACCATTAACAGTTAACTCCCCAGGTCTACAGTATGGATGGACCATTAACAGTTAACTCCCCAGGTCTACAGTATGGATGGACCATTAACAGTTAACTCCCCAGGTCTACAGTATGGATGGACCATTAACAGTTAACTCCCCAGGTCTACAGTATGGATGGACCATTAACAGTTAACTCCCCAGGTCTACAGTATGGATGGACCATTAACAGTTAACTCCCCAGGTCTACAGTATGGATCGACCATTAACAGTTAACTCCCCAGGTCTACAGTATGGATCGACCATTAACAGTTAACTCCCCAGGTCTACAGTATGGATGGACCATTAACAGTTAACTCCCCAGGTCTACAGTATGGATCGACCATTAACAGTTAACTCCCCAGGTCTACAGTATGGATGGACCATTAACAGTTAACTCCCCAGGTCTACAGTATGGATGGACCATTAACAGTTAACTCCCAGGTCTACAGTATGGATCGACCATTAACAGTTAACTCCCCAGGTCTACAGTATGGATGGACCATTAACAGTTAACTCCCCAGGTCTACAGTATGGATCGACCATTAACAGTTAACTCCCCAGGTCTACAGTATGGATGGACCATTAACAGTTAACTCCCCCAGGTCTACAGTATGGATCGACCATTAACAGTTAACTCCCCAGGTCTACAGTATGGATCGACCATTAACAGTTAACTCCCCAGGTCTACAGTATGGATGGACCATTAACAGTTAACTCCCCTTGTCTACAGTATGGATGGACCATTAACAGTTAACTCCCAGGTCTACAGTATGGATGGACCATTAACAGTTAACTCCCCAGGTCTACAGTATGGATGGACCATTAACAGTTAACTCCCAGGTCTACAGTATGGATGGACCATTAACAGTTAACTCCCCAGGTCTACAGTATGGATGGACCATTAACAGTTAACTCCCCAGGTCTACAGTATGGACCGACCATTAACAGTTAACTCCCCAGGTCTACAGTATGGATGGACCATTAACAGTTAACTCCCCAGGTCTACAGTATGGATGGACCATTAACAGTTAACTCCCCAGGTCTACAGTATGGATGGACCATTAACAGTTAACTCCCCAGGTCTACAGTATGGATGGACCATTAACAGTTAACTCCCCAGGTCTACAGTATGGATGGACCATTAACAGTTAACTCCCCAGGTCTACAGTATGGATGGACCATTAACAGTTAACTCCCCAGGTCTACAGTATGGATGGACCATTAACAGTTAACTCCCCAGGTCTACAGTATGGATGGACCATTAATAGTTAACTCCCCAGGTCTACAGTATGGATGGACCATTAACAGTTAACTCCCCAGGTCTACAGTATGGATGGACCATTAACAGTTAACTCCCCAGGTCTACAGTATGGATGGACCATTAACAGTTAACTCCCCAGGTCTACAGTATGGATCGACCATTAACAGTTAACTCCCAGGTCTACGGTATGGATGGACCATTAACAGTTAACTCCCCAGGTCTACGGTATGGATGGACCATTAACAGTTAACTCCCCAGGTCTACAGTATGGATGGACCATTAACAGTTAACTCCCCCAGGTCTACAGTATGGATGGACCATTAACAGTTAACTCCCCAGGTCTACAGTATGGATGGACCATTAACAGTTAACTCCCCCAGGTCTACAGTATGGATGGACCATTAACAGTTAACTCCCCAGGTCTACAGTATGGATGGACCATTAACAGTTAACTCCCCAGGTCTACAGTATGGATGGACCATTAACAGTTAACTCCCCAGGTCTACAGTATGGATCGACCATTAACAGTTAACTCCCAGGTCGTAGGGTATACATTAGACTTCAACCCTCCAACAACATTTTGGTCAACTTTCATACAACCTTAATACAGCCTTCTTATAACCTTAATACAACCCTGGGCCAAAAAATCATACCTGAGGGATCAGCGTTTCAACGCTCCACCAACCATCACAAACAACAGATTAACACTCAGCCAATGATATCAGGGTGCCACGACGGAGGAATGACGCACAACATGACAGGTCTGAAAACACACACACACACACACACACACACACACACACACACACAACACAACCAATGGACGGTCACACACACACACAGTTTTGTGAGAGAGGAAAGCAGAGGGTGGATTATCACTCCAGGAGGTAGCATCTATGCTCTCTGAGGACATATAGTCTGATGTTTTTTATCATTCTGTGTTTATCAAACAAATTAATTAATTTCAGGTTGATCCATGTTTTGGATAAAAGGTTTTCTTACATACTTCAATGTGTTTGCCTGTGTGCATGCGCGAGTGTGTCTGCATACATTCTTCAATCGGCAAAATTCTCCAAGTCAAAACCAATCTGGCCAATATCCAAAACCCCTTTCCCAGGTTAAACGTCCCCAAACAACTTCTAAACAACATCAAAACATCGTCAAAACAATGTCTAAAAAAAAAAACAACCACAGTCACAACAGGACTTGATCATGTCTTTACCTTCTAACATCACAGTATGTATACAGGGTGCTTCCCAAATGGAATCCTACCCCCTACTGTATATAAAACACTATGAGCCTTATGGACCCTGGTCAAAAGTAGTTCACTATGCAGGATATAGGGTGCCATTTGAGGTTCCTGGGCAGCTGTGTTAGAGGTAGGTTTGGGGAAATGTTGAAACAGCAACAATTTACGAGCGTGTCCTAATAAAACCAATTAGTGGGAGCTGTCAGAGTGTGTTGCTCCTGTCTGCCATTTGTAGGGTGTCAGAGAGAGACGTGAAAGGATGAGGAGCTTGTAAATCACGCGGATAGATTCAGTCCTAGTCATTAAATCATCAACTACCATACAAGTCACGTGGAGATATACACACACACACACACAGGCACCTACAACATGCAGGCACACACGGGTGATATACACACACATTAGGTGCACTCTGCCTGCGGCAGGAAATACTTTTAAAAGAGGAATGTAATTAATCCCATTAAATCAATCAATGTATTACTCTCTCTCTCTTATCTCTTCCCCTCTCTCCCTCTGTCTGTGTCCTCCCCCTCTCTCTCCCTCTGTCAATGTCCTCTCCCCCTCTCTCCCTCTGTCTGTCTCCCCCTCTCTCCCTCTGTCAATGTCCTCTCCCCCCCTCTCTCTCCCTCTGTCTGTCTCCCCCTCCTCTCTCCCTCTGTCTGTCTCCCCCTCCTCTCTCTCCCTCTGTCTGTCTCCCCCTCCTCTCTCTCCCTCTGTCTGTCTCCCCCCCTCTCTCCCCCTCTGTCTGTGCCCTCCTCCTCTCTCTCCCTCTGTCTGTCTCCCCCTCCTCTCTCTCCCTCTGTCTGTCTCCCCCTCCTCTCTCTCCCTCTGTCTGTCTCCCCTCCTCTCTCTCCCTCTGTCTGTCTCCCCCCTCCTCTCTCTCCCTCTGTCTGTCTCCCCCTCCTCTCTCTCCCTCTGTCTGTCTCCCCCTCCTCTCTCTCCCTCTGTCTGTCTCCCCCTCCTCTCTCTCCCTCTGTCTGTCTCCCCCTCCTCTCTCTCCCTCTGTCTGTCTCCCCCTCCTCTCTCTCCCTCTGTCTGTCTCCCCCCTCCTCTCTCTCCCTCTGTCTGTCTCCCCCTCCTCTCTCTCCCTCTGTCTGTCTCCCCCTCCTCTCTCTCCCTCTGTCTGTCGCCCCCTCCTCTCTCTATCTCTCCCCCTCTCTCCCTCTGTCTGTCTCCCCCTCCTCTCTCTCCCTCTGTCTGTCTCCCCCTCCCCTCTCTCCCTCTGTCTGTCTCCCCCTCTCTCTCTCCCTCTGTCTGTCTCCCCCTCCTCTCTCTCCCTCTGTCTGTCTCCCCCCCTCCTCTCTCTCCCTCTGTCTGTCTCCCCCTCCTCTCTCTCCCTCTGTCTGTCTCCCCCCCTCTTTCCCCTCTCTCCCTCTGTCTGTGTCCTCCTCCTCTCTCTCCCTCTGTCTGTCTCCCCCCTCCCTCTCTCCCTCTGTCTGTCTCCCCCTCCTCTCTCTCCCTCTGTCTGTGTCCTCTCCCCTCTCTCTCCCTCTGTCTGTCTCCCCCTCCTCTCTCTCCCCCTGTCTGTCTCCCCTCCTCTCTCTCCCTCTGTCTGTCTCCCCCTCCTCTCTCTCCCTCTGTCTGTCTCCCCCTCCTCTCTCTCCCTCTGTCTGTCTCCCCCTCCTCTCTCTCCCTCTGTCTGTCTCCCCTCTCTCTCCCTCTGTCTGTCTCCCTCTCTCTCCCTCTGTCTGTCTCCCCCTCCTCTCTCTCCCTCTGTCTGTCTCCCTCTCTCCCCCTCTGTCTGTGTCCTCCTCCTCTCTCTCCCTCTGTCTGTCTCCCCCTCCTCTCTCTCCCTCTGTCTGTCTCCCCCTCCTCTCTCTCCCTCTGTCTGTCTCCCCCTCCTCTCTCTCCCTCTGTCTGTCTCCCTCTCTCTCCCTCTGTCTGTCTCCCTCTCTCTCCCTCTGTCTGTCTCCCCTCCTCTCTCTCCCTCTGTCTGTCTCCCTCTCTCCCCCTCTGTCTGTCTCCTCCTCCTCTCTCTCCCTCTGTCTGTCTCCCCCTCCTCTCTCTCCCTCTGTCTGTGTCCCCCTCCTCTCTCTCCCTCTGTCTGTCTCCCCTCCTCTCTCTCCCTCTGTCTGTCTCCCCCTCCTCTCTCCCCCTCTGTCTGTGTCCCCCTCCTCTCTCTCCCTCTGTCTGTCTCCTCCTCCTCTCTCTCCCTCTGTCTGTCTCCCCCTCCTCTCTCTCCCTCTGTCTGTGTCCCCCTCCTCTCTCCCCCTCTGTCTGTGTCCCCTCCTCTCTCTCCCTCTGTCTGTCTCCCCCTCCTCTCTCTCCCTCTGTCTGTGTCCCCCTCCTCTCTCTCCCTCTGTCTGTCTCCCCCTCCTCTCTCTCCCTCTGTCTGTGTCCCCCTCCTCTCTCTCCCTCTGTCTGTCTCCCCCCTCCTCTCTCTCCCTCTGTCTGTCTCCCCCTCCTCTCTCTCCCTCTGTCTGTCTCCCCCTCCTCTCTCTCCCTCTGTCTGTCTCCCCCTCCTCTCTCTCCCTCTGTCTGTGTCCTCTCCCCCTCTCTCCCTCCTTTCTCTAGTCTGTCAGGTAGAGACAGATCCTTCTTCTATCGTTCGAGACCTTTATTACATCGAGGATAATGGGTGGTGATAATATCTATGGTCCAGACCTTCATTACATCGAGGATAATGGGTGGTGATAATATCTATGGTCCAGACCTTCATTACATCTGGGTAATTGGTGACCTAACATCTGGTCCTGCTCTCTGATCTCCATCTGTCTCTCTCTCTGATCTTCATCTGTCGCTCTCTCTGATCTCCATCTGTCTCTCTCTCTGATCTCCATCTGTCTCTCTCTCTGATCTCCATCTGTCTCTCTCTGATCTCCATCTGTCTCTCTCTGATCTCCATCTGTCTCTCTCTCTCTTTTTTTCTCCCACTCTTTCTCCAATCTTCCTCCCCGTTCTCTCTCCCTCTCTAATAGAGAGTCTCTATTCATTGCTCTCCTCTTCCTCCTCTTTCAAGCACAGACATAACATTCTTCTGTCCTTCCAGCTTCATCAAATTGTCTGTGTGAGACAGGGTGAGACAGGGTAAGACAGGGTGAGACAGGGTGAGACAGGGTGAGACAGGGTAGAGCAGAGTGGACAGGGTGAGACAGGGTGAGACAAGGAAGAGCTGAGTGGAGACAGGGTGAGACAGGGTGAGAAAGGGAAGAGCAGAGTGGAGACATAGTAAGACAGGGTGAGACAGGGTAAGACAGGGTGTGACAGGGTAAGACAGGGTGAGACAGGGTAGAGCAGAGTGGAGACAGGGTGAGACAATGTGAGACAGGGTAGAGCAGAGTGGAGACAGGGTGAGACAGGGTGAGACAGGGTGAGACAATGTGAGACAGGGAAGAGCCGAGTGGAGACAGGTTGAGACAGGGTGAGACAGTGTGAGACAGGGAAGAGCCGAGTGGAGACAGGGTGAGACAGGGTGAGACAGGGGGAGACAGGGTGGGACAGGGTAGAGCAGAGTGGACACAGGGTGAGACAGGGTGAGACAGGGAAGAGCTGAGTGGAGAAATGGTGAGACAGGGTAAGACAGCGGGAGACAGGGTGAGACAGGGTAGAGCAGAGTGGAGACAGGGTGAGACAGGGTGAGACAGGGTGAGACAGGGAAGAGCTGAGTGGAGAAATGGTGAGACAGGGTAAGACAGCGGGAGACAGGGTGAGACAGGGTGAGACAGGGGGAGACAGGGTAGAGCAGAGTGGAGACAGGGTAAGACAGTGGGAGACAGGGTAAGACAGCGGGAGACAGGGTGAGACAGGGTGAGACAGGGTAGAGCAGAGTGGAGACAGGGGGAGACAGGGTGAGACAGGGTAGAGCAGAGTGGACACAGGGTGAGACAGCGGGAGACAGGGTGAGACAGGGTAGAGCAGAGTGGAGACAGGGTGAGACAGCGGGAGACAGGGTGAGACAGGGTGAGACAGGGGGAGACAGGGTGAGACAGGGTAGAGCAGAGTGGAGACAGGGTGAGACAGGGTAGAGCAGAGTGGAGACAGGGTGAGACAGCGGGAGACAGGGTGAGACAGGGTGAGACAGGGGGAGACAGGGTGAGACAGGGTAGAGCAGAGTGGAGACAGTAATAAGGAATATATCTATAAAGGTCACAGGTTGGATGGAAGCTTACTGAAGGTTCACCTACAGTTCAGTCATGTGGAATAAAGGATTGGGTGTGAGAGCAGACACATGCACACACACATTATGTAAGAAACGGTGTGTGTATACCTGTATGGCTAGTGTGAATGTTTTTTCTCTGGGGGTATGTTGTCCAATCAGAGCAGAGTCAGGGAGCCCCACCTCAGAACTAAACTAAAATACATCCAGGTTAAACTGGAGGGGTCACACACACACACACACACACACACACAGACACACAGACACACACACACACACACACACACACAGACACACACACACACACACACACACACACACACACACACACACACACACACACACACACGGAGCCGAGACTAAAGTGAGAGACATCCAGGCCAACTGTAGCTGCAGGCAGAGGGAGGTCCTATACCTGCCTTCTATGCTGGATATTTCCTATACCTGCCTTCTATGCTGGATATTTGGCCCTAACACACACACTCTGACATGCTGTGTGACTGACATACTGTGTGACTGACATACTGTGTGACTGACATACTGTGTGACTGACAGAGAGAGAGACTCAGAGGGTGATCACTCATCATCAGTTCTGGGAAATCGGTTGTATTCATCTTTTCCAAAAAGAAGGAGAGATGGAGTAAGAGTGATATTAAAACAGACGGATAGGGAGAGAGGGACACATTTAGCAACGGAAAGAGTTAGTGAGAGAGACAGGTAAGGGGTGAAGGAGAACAATGCTATCTTTCACATGACAGAGTTAGAGTGAGAGAGACAGGTAAGGGGTGAAGGAGAACAATGCTATCTTTCACATGACAGAGTTAGAGTGAGAGAGACAG
This sequence comes from Coregonus clupeaformis, assembly GCF_020615455.1. Taxonomy (NCBI): domain Eukaryota; kingdom Metazoa; phylum Chordata; class Actinopteri; order Salmoniformes; family Salmonidae; genus Coregonus; species Coregonus clupeaformis. The sequence continues at coordinate 36,412,880 of NC_059226.1, read as the reverse complement.
GTAAGGGGTGAAAAAGGAGAACAATGCTATCTTTCACATGACAGAGTCTGTGAAATCTGTGTGTGACTGCAGTGTTTTCCTGACCTGTAGCATAGCCTGGAAAATTATCTGAGCCGTGTTTGTACTTGCAACCATGCATGCGTGTGTGTGTGTGTGTGTATGAGGGGCGGCTGTAACATGTAATAACCAGCCTCCTGTATACATGTTTGACAGCTACTGGAACAACCAATATCTATGAAGCATGTACTAGTACAATTCCACCTCAAACCCCAGCCCCTAGCCCCCTCAAACCCTAGCCCCTAGCCCCCTCAAACCCTACCCCTAGCCCCTTCAAACACTAGCCCCTAGGCACCTCAAACCCTAGCCCCTAGCCCCCTCAAACCCTAGCCCCTAGCCCCCTCAAACCCTAGTCCCTAGCCCCCTCAAACCCTAGCCCCTAGCCCCCTCAAACCCTACCCCTAGCCCCTTCAAACACTAGCCCCTAGGCACCTCAAACCCTAGCCCCTAGCCCCCTCAAACCCTACCCCTAGCCCCTTCAAACACTAGCCCCTAGGCACCTCAAACCCTAGCCCCTAGCCCCCTCAAACCCTAGCCCCTAGCCCCCTCAAACCCTAGTCCCTAGCCCCCTCAAACCCTAGCCCCTAGCCCCTCAAACCCTAGCCCCTAGCCCCCTCAAACCCTAGCCCCTAGCCCCCTCAAACCCCAGCC